>NC_081184.1:87847803-88113538 GCF_029867415.1 Vicia villosa
GATTTTACTTATGATTGGCTTAAGCATTGCATTCATCTGCATACATTCATCAGGTCATCTAACACTCATACATTCATTCAATCAATAAGCTTGGCATAAGATCAAGGGCTCTCGGTGTTTATAATTCAATTGGGTCTTAATAATTGGTTTTTAATCAGAAGATTAGGATTTCTATGGATGAGTGCTTGGAAAAGAAGCTATGGTGGTACAATTTATCTTGACATCAAAGCCAACTTGATTGCGAATAATTTTGTTCAAGAATACCGGAGTTTCATTTATGATACTTCAAGTACGAGATGGAGTGAAAAGAATAAAATTCAAATTTATTTGAATTTGTCATAATTCTATCAAACTCCTTTCCATCCCATGTCAAATTTCATTCAAGATCCATTCATTGCAAATTGCCAAATTTCATTACAACAAATTCTTATATTATATTTATTACAAATCTACAAAGGCATGATATCCATACTTGGAGACAGTCAAAGAAGAATGCACAATCGAAAAAGAAAAAATATTTGAATATGGGAAATTCCATTATTCGAATTCAAAAAAGGTTCCATTATGTGGTCATCACAAAATCACAATCAGTGACTTCTAAAGATTCTACAGTAGGATCTAACGAAAACTTAAGGTTATTGAGCACTAGCTGCACAACTCCATATGTGCCAGAGTCTTCAACTTCTTCAGTACCATCCAATGCATTAGCTCTTCCGGACCCGCCAGCACCTATTAGTACTTCTTCAAGAGATCAGGACATCATTGACTTACTGAGTCTCACTTTGTCCCGGGCATCGTCTTCTCCACCGACGGCAACATATGCACCATCATCAGCCCCTACTCAAGGCAGTATGCATCAGGTACCTGTTTCAGCCAGTGCAGAAAAATAACCAACCAAAATCAGTTCAAGGCAAAGCATAAAGGAAACCAAATGTATATTTAATAATTCTGTCCCCGCCTTATCCTTTATAAAATCACTAACAATCCAAACCGGTTCAGACCTGTACAAATCACCATTTCATATCAATCCAAACATCGTCTTCAGTTAACATAACTTACAAACAGCATTCAGTCAATAATATACATAATTTAACTCATGGTTCAAAAACAAAACTTTTCCTAACAGCGGTATTACCAGCACCCAATTTCATCATTCAATACAAAACCAAAATCCAAACACATTCAGCCACTTATGAACCCTTTGCAAACAGAATCTCCTAACCATAGCCTTATAACTAACTAACCCTATAACTAATTTCTGTTAACTAACATTTCATAACTAACTTAACCTAACCATAACAGAAATAACCAATTTCTAACCTATAACTAACTTCCAAACACATAACAGAATCAGTTACTCCTCTAACCAACTCTAACCAATCCTAACAACCTCTAACTGAAAGAAAACAGAATTGATAACAGAAATTGTAACTAACCTTCTCAGCTTCAATCCCTATATAACAGAACCATTCTTCATTTCTCAGCTTCCTCCACCATTTTCTCCTACTTTTCCATTTACACTTCACAATCAACAACCATTCATCACCACTTCATCACTCTCTTCCACTTCACACATCTTCATCATCTCAACCATTTCTCTGACTCATTCAACCTTCTTCACCTTCACTTCATCTCGGTTCACACTCTTCAACCACCATTCTTCACTTTCTTCACCACTTCTCATTCCTCATCTTCCTCCTCCTTCCACTCTCTCTGAACTTCCTCCATAACCAAATCCACTCAAAGCTTCTTGAACCATCCTCTTCAGAGCATTGATCAAGCTTTGAAAGAGGTGAAGCATAGCCTCCTTCGACCTCCACCTTCTTCATCCACACTTCACATTCAACTATTCTTCAAGCTCGCAGCAACTTCATCATCTTCAGTCAGCATCCACCATCACCAAAGCTGCGACGCACCTCTACAAAAGTCGTCAATCTTTCATCATCATTTCAAAGGTTCATAGAAACGGAAATTCGGAAGAGAAGAAAAAGAAGAATTAAAGAGTCAAACACAAACGAAGATCGAAGTTACCTGGATTAAAGAATCAATCGTGTTTATTTCGCGCTTCAAACATACGGATTCTCCCTCTGGCTTTCTATCCTTTCGCTTGCGATCTTCTCTCCAGGGAGATGAGTCAGATCGGAGAGATGAGAATGAGAAAGTGGCGTGATTGTTGTTCACGGCGTGTTCAACCGGAGAACGAGATGTCGCCGCCGTCGCCGGGAACGAGAGAAAGAGAAGGAGATTCTGAGGGCGATAGATCCTAAATCGGAGAGATGAAGGCGCGTGCGGTGGTGATTGGTCACGGTAGCTTTCAAGATCGCTTCGCCGGAGAAGGGAAGAGGGCGCCATTTGAGAACGAGAAAGAGAAGGTCTGAGACGAAGAAGTTCAATCGGTACACAATCCTTGAACCCTAATTCCTTTTCTTTTCTTTTATTATTATTATTATTATTATTATTTTAGTTTCATAATTTTGATTTAATTCCTGGTTTTATTGAAACGATTTGAACAATAATAATAATAATTGGATCAAGATAATTAATCCTTGGGCCCAACGAATTCGCCTCTCACCCATGGCCCATGCGTTTTGAACTGCAATCTGAATAAGAACTATCCTGGGCCTGATTTCATCTTCTCACCCCCTCTGGCCCAGAGTACCACGTTTTTGGTACTGGAAACCATAACAAAAAAATCTCTCCCGGGCCAACCATTTGGGCCCTGCGCCCTATTTACTCTTTGCACCCATAATTTACTTTTCACCCCCTGATTCATATTAAAAAATGATTAGAATTTAGTTTTTACTTAGATTTTTCTCCTATCATTTTTTGGACTTTTAACACATAGTTTTTGACATATAAAAATAGTAGCTTTTAGGCCATTTGTTTTTTAGTCTTTTTACTTGATTAGAACTCTTTTTCTCTCACAAAAATCAATATAAAAAATAGTAGTATTTTACATCATTTTTGTACTATATTTTTGACTTGTTACTATATGCTTGTATGCCAATTTTTGCACCATTGTGTTACTCACTATTGACTTCTAATTGCGATCTTTATTTTCATGTTTCTTTTAGTCCTAACCTTAGGTAGAAACCATGATAACATTAGGTAAAAATTCCTTCCATATTAGGCTAGTTTTCACTTAGGCTAGTTTCTTTTCCTTTTCAACCTTAAAACATCTAACAAATACTTGAATTAAATCCCATAAAAAATACAAAGAAAACACTTAAAAAACATTAATTAAAAGTGAAAATCATTAAAAAGGGAATGGAAGCTTGAACGTCCCTTGCTTAAGGGAATGTTCGAGTGCTTGGATCTCCCTTGCTTAAGGGTCCCATTCAGGCGTAAGTTCCCAACTTCTAAAAAACACAAACCAAAGAGTAACTCGAGTTTCCCTTGCTTAAGGTATTTCCTCGAAACGCTCAAAATCTCTCTTCTCTCTCTTGCCTCCGAGGCATTCTTTCTCTTGCCTTCAGGGCATTCTTTCTCCTAATCGGACACGTTACTTCCGCTCCATTCCCAGCTTAAGACTCCAGAGGTCGAGCAGCGGAGTGCGAATGTAACTTCGTCCACTAAAAAACACAAAAACAAACAAAAACTAAAGAGCCGAACTACGGCGCTCTGATTCCTGAAAAGGATACGTAGGCATTGGGTCGCGGGGCCTAAGCGAGCACAACTATTTATAAACCTTATTTTCCCCGTGTTTCTTTTTCTTTCATTTGCATGCATTTCCCTTAGTAATTAAGCTTTAGATTTATAGTACACACCCTTTAGATAGCAACAGACATAGGTGGATACCATCGAGTACGATGGGCGCGAGGGGTGCTAGTACCTTCCCCTTGCGTAACCGACTCCCGTACCCTATCTCTGGTCGAAAGACCTCGTTCTTATTCATCTTAGGTTTTCTGATATTCCTTTCCCTCTTTGGGATAAATATATTGGTGGCGACTCTGTTCATCATTTTCGCGGGCGTGCGACAGCTGGCGACTCTGCTGTGGACTTAGCAAGTCGATCCTAGCCTTTGTTTGTTTATTGGGTGTGCTTATATATTGTTTATGTTTCACTTCTTTTATTTTATGCTTGCATATCATGACTATTTACTGCTTGCATATCATGTTTATTTTCTCGCATCCTGGACTATATTATGGGTCCCCGTGGGGGCCACATATTTTTCTGCTTTGTTTTGCAGGTGCGGGGTTTTTGTGAGGTAAAAGGCCCACTACCCAGGCCAGTGATACATAGGATTAGCGTGGATGCTCATGTTGACTCCCGTAGCGCTTGCTATGATCGAGCTTGACATGGGGTACCACAACTGGGCGAGGTTCTTTCATGGAACACTGTGTCTGGCACGCTTGTTGCCTCAAACACTTTGTACCCCATGGGAATTGTAGACCCTGGTGACCATTAGGGACCACTTGTCCGTGTCTAGACTACATACCCGTGAGATTGGGATGGGACAGGAAACCTGACCTTCATCATACCCGGATTTCTGCTATTCAACAAAAGGCGTCGAACCTTTGATCCTGGGACATTTGACTTATACAGAAGTTCTACATCAGTTATCTATCAGAATCAACGTCGAACCTCTGAATCTAGAGGATTCGACCACATTTGACTTATACAGAAGTTCTACATCAGTTATATATCAGAATCAACGTCGAACCTCTGAATCTGGAGGATTCGACCATCTTCGACTTATGCACAAGCTATTTATTCAGAAAGCAACGTCGAACCTCTGAATCTGGAGGATTCGACCATATCTTATTGACCATGAGAAGATGTTATCCAAGAGGCCTTGATCCTTGATCCTGATTTATGATACATTTGCATCTAATTTAACATATTGCATTCATGCATATGCATCCATGATTACCAAGACTCTTACCACTTTTCCTCTCCATAAGATCAGTCAAGACGATCCCTCCACACTGATATCTGACAAGAGCTCACAGAAGAAGAATCATGGGGAATTACAAATAAGATCAAGCTACCATCAGAAAACTCCATGCCCCCTAAAGGGGGCACCTTCCACCAAAGGAGCCTAAAGACTTTATGTTTGTCAAAGAACATTTCATTTGCATCAAAATAAGGCCAAACTTGCCATTGTATAGATTTCTCAAGTATCTTCAATTGTATTACTTTTGTTGTTATCAAGTACTTCTCAATGTAAGAAACTCATTCTGTTCGAATAAATGAAAATAATGCAATATACATGTTTTTCTCAAATCATTTCATCTTTGTCATTACGTTCATTAATATTAAACTCATTTGTCTTAAGCAATTAAAAAAGGAGAATGATAAAAATCAAAAACACATGAACTACTAATTGTATGCTTTTAGAACAAAGATCCTGCTGACGATGTACAGGCATTGTTTCAATTCCTAAACACCGGAGTTATAAGGGAGTGAAACCTTCGTCAACCCCTTTGAGCCTAAGGAGTAGTAGTTTCTTTTCAAAAAATACAAAACCCTTCATCTTAACCAGGGGCAGGGTAGTCTTCAGTCAGTGCGACCGAGTGTTCAAATTTCAGGTATTCCATCAAAGGACCAATCATATTCCATCTCTCACAACAAAAGAAGAAGGGCACAATCCACAATGGATGTCTCTTAGTCACCAAGAAGAAGGCAGTCACAACCTTTTCATCAAGTCAATCACAAAAGTCATGCAACTTGTTCCCGAACGAGACAAAAAAAGAATGAAAAGAAAGTTATGAATCATGATCAAAAAAAGAAAGAAACAATAGCCCGCTAAGTCAAAAAGAAAAGCTTTGAAGCAAATGACTTAGGCAAAAATTAGGGCATATCCCGCTGGACAACGAAAACCAAATTCAAAGAAACTTTTGTGTCCAGGCAAAAGTTAGGGAAAGCAAAAGGCAAAAGCAAAAGAAAAATCCTCCAAGGGACGAGTTGTTGTGACCATCAACAAAGACACCAAAGGGTGACTGCCACCTACATCAAAGCTACAAAGGATCCTCATCCATCACTATACTTCTTGAAAGGTGAATACTCGTGTCAAACTAACTGAACGTAGGACTGGAGAACATCACGAAGAGGGGTGGGTTAAGTAGAACTTGAGCCTTTATCCTTTGTTCTTAAACCGTGAACCCGGCCACGTTACAACCCTCAAAAGTCCTAATTGAAGCAGGGTTCGTTCCGAAAGCATACAAACTTTAAAATCATGTCAAGCTGACTCCTAGTGTTGCTGTGTCATTTGGGTTAGTATCAGTATAACATTTTGACAAATAAAAAACTTTTCTTTGAGATTAACATGTGCATTGCATTATCATTATCTCGTTCAAAACAGAATTGTCTCTAATATGAAATTGAGTACTTGATACCAAGGAAGGTTCAACATTGAAATTCCATCGAGTAATCTTACAAAGGCAAAGGTTGGTCATCCACCAAGCAAATATCTGAAACGTCCATTAGGTGGAAGAGTTCCTTTCAATCTGGGGCATCCATTCCACAATCAACACTGCGGCAGACCATTGTAATCTCCATGATTCAAGCATTATCAAAGTTCTATCTCAAGAGATCTTACAAGCTGGGGCAACCTAGTAACAATTCATCTCTTCATCTTCAAGCAAGTGTCAGATTTTGAGACAAGTGTCGAGGAGTCAAGCTAAACACCTCACCTTCACAAGGGCTATCCTTCAAGCTATGACATTTCTACAACGGCACTCTCCATCCATCCCTGGTACCTTGGAAACAAATCATTCCATTCATAGTCATGCATGCATCATGCATATCATTGCATTCTCATTGACATTTCTCCCACAATAATCCAATCATCAATAAAACTGGGGCATCCACCCTATCTTGAATCAAGCAGAGTTTCTGAACTCCACCTAATCCATCTCGTACAAGGCAGAAACCTTGATCAATCAGTACATTGCATATAGAATCCATAGCATTGCATCTCCAGAAGTGCACAAATAAATCAAACATTGCATATGAAGCATAAGCCAAGTTACTCATCAGATGAGGTCCCTACAAAGCATTCAATTGATATTCCACTGGATCACTCAGAGTTACCATTGTGGTGTCATCTCCCAAAGTCAATCATGTTCATCATTCTTCAACCCAGAGTTGATATTTTTTGTGTTCAACTCAGAGTTGATTTTACTTCCATCTTTTAACCCCGAGTTAATTATCTCTTCCCACTCAACCCAGAGTTGACGGTTATCTCTTGTCTTTTCCCACTCAACCCAGAGTTGACGGTTATCTTTTGTTCAACCCAGAGTTGACCCTTGTCTTTCTTTCCCACTCAACCCAAAGTTGACGGTTATCCCTTTTTCAACCCAGAGTTGACGCTTTTGTGTTCGACCCAGAGTTGACTTTCCCTCCATCTTTTAACCCCGAGTTAATTATCTCTTCCCACTCAACCCAGAGTTGACGGTTATCTCTTGTCTTTTCCCACTCAACCCAGAGTTGACGGTTATTTCTTATTCAATCCAGAATTGATTTGTCTTTCCCACTCAACCCAGAGTTGACGGCTATCTTTTATTCAATTCAGAATTGACTTCTCCCACTCAACCCAGAGTTGACGGTTATCTTTTATTCAACCCAGAGTTGATCCTTATCTTTCTTTCCCACTCAACCCAGAGTTGACGGTTATCTTTATTCAACCCAGAGTTGATCCTTCTCTTTCCCACTCAACCCAGAGTTGACGGTTATCTTTTATTCAACCCAGAGTTGATCCTTGTCTTTCTTTCCCACTCAACCCAGAGTTGACGGTTATCTTTTATTCAACCCAGAGTTGATCCTTGTCTTTCTTTCCCACTCAACCCAGAGTTGACGGTTATCTTTTATTCAACCCAGAGTTGATCCTTGCCTTTTCCCACTCAACCCAGAGTTGACGGTTATCTTTATTCAACCCAGAGTTGATCCTTCTCTTTCCCACTCAACCCAGAGTTGACGGTTATCTTTTATTCAACCCAGAGTTGATCCTTGTCTTTCTTTCCCACTCAACCCAGAGTTGACGGTTATCTTTTATTCAACCCAGAGTTGATCCTTACCTTTTCCCACTCAACCCAGAGTTGACGGTTATTGCTTACCTTTTCCCACTCAACCCAGAGTTGACGGTTATCCTTTGTCTTTTCCCACTCAACCCAGAGTTGATGGTTATCCTTTATCCTGTTTCCCTCTCAACCCAGAGTTGATGGTTATCATTTTTCTTTTCCCACTCAACCCAGAGTTGACGGTTATCTCTTGTCTTTCCCCACTCAACCCAGAGTTGACGGTTATCTCTTGTCCTTTTTCACTCAACCCAGAGTTGACGGCCATCATTTGTCTTTTCCCGCTCAACCCAGAGTTGACGGTCATCTTTCTTTCTTTCCCATTCAACCCAGAGTTGGTGTTTATTTCACTTCTAACCCAGAGTTAATTTGTTCAACCCAGAGTTGATACGTTCTTCCTCAGTAGAGTTGACGCCATTTCTTTTCCCCAGTGGATTCCATCTTTTTTCAGGCAAATTTTCAGGTTCACTTGGTATTTAATCTTCTGCTACCTTGAATGCTCGAAAGGCTAGTGCCAATCCCTCCTTCAGGTTTAAGACGATTGAATAGGGGCAGCTGTTGCACCCCAAAATTTGCCCATATGATTTTACTTATGATTGGCTTAAGCATTGCATTCATCTGCATACATTCATCAGGTCATCTAACACTCATACATTCATTCAATCAATAAGCTTGGCATAAGATCAAGGGCTCTTGGTGTTTATAATTCAATTGGGTCTTAATAATTGGTTTTTAATCAGAAGATTAGGATTTCTATGGATGAGTGCTTGGAAAAGAAGCTATGGTGGTACAATTTATCTTGACATCAAAGCCAACTTGATTGCGAATAATTTTGTTCAAGAATACCGGAGTTTCATTTATGATACTTCAAGTACGAGATGGAGTGAAAAGAATAAAATTCAAATTTATTTGAATTTGTCATAATTCTATCAAACTCCTTTCCATCCCATGTCAAATTTCATTCAAGATCCATTCATTGCAAATTGCCAAATTTCATTACAACAAATTCTTATATTATATTTATTACAAATCTACAAAGGCATGATATCCATACTTGGAGACAGTCAAAGAAGAATGCACAATCGAAAAAGAAAAAATATTTGAATATGGGAAATTCCATTATTCGAATTCAAAAAAGGTTCCATTATGTGGTCATCACAAAATCACAATCAGTGACTTCTAAAGATTCTACAGTAGGATCTAACGAAAACTTAAGGTTATTGAGCACTAGCTGCACAACTCCATATGTGCCAGAGTCTTCAACTTCTTCAGTACCATCCAATGCATTAGCTCTTCCGGACCCGCCAGCACCTATTAGTACTTCTTCAAGAGATCAGGACATCATTGACTTACTGAGTCTCACTTTGTCCCGGGCAACGTCTTCTCCACCGACGGCTACATATGCACCATCATCAGCCCCTACTCAAGGCAGTATGCATCAGGTACCTGTTTCAGCCAGTGCAGAAAAATACCCAACCAAAATCAGTTCAAGGCAAAGCATAAAGGAAACCAAATGTATATTTAATAATTCTGTCCCCGCCTTATCCTTTATAAAATCACTAACAGTCCAAACCGGTTCAGACCTGTACAAATCACCATTTCATATCAATCCAAACATCGTCTTCAGTTAACATAACTTACAAACAGCATTCAGTCAATACTATACATACTTTAACTCATGGTTCAAAAACAAAACTTTTCCTAACAGCGGTATTACCAGCACCCAATTTCATCATTCAATACAAAACCAAAATCCAAACACATTCAGCCACTTATGAACCCTTTGCAAACAGAATCTCCTAACCATAGCCTTATAACTAACTAACCCTATAACTAATTTCTGTTAACTAACATTTCATAACTAACTTAACCTAACCATAACAGAAATAACCAATTTCTAACCTATAACTAACTTCCAAACACATAACAGAATCAGTTACTCCTCTAACCAACTCTAACCAATCCTAACAACCTCTAACTGAAAGAAAACAGAATTGATAACAGAAATTGTAACTAACCTTCTCAGCTTCAATCCCTATATAACAGAACCATTCTTCATTTCTCAGCTTCCTCCACCATTTTCTCCTACTTTTCCATTTACACTTCACAATCAACAACCATTCATCACCACTTCATCACTCTCTTCCACTTCACACATCTTCATCATCTCAACCATTTCTCTGACTCATTCAAACTTCTTCACCTTCACTTCATCTCGGTTCACACTCTTCAACCACCATTCTTCACTTTCTTCACCACTTCTCATTCCTCATCTTCCTCCTCCTTCCACTCTCTCTGAACTTCCTCCATAACCAAATCCACTCAAAGCTTCTTGAACAATCCTCTTCAGAGCATTGATCAAGCTTTGAAAGAGGTGAAGCATAGCCTCCTTCGACCTCCACCTTCTTCATCCACACTTCACATTCAACTATTCTTCAAGCTCGCAGCAACTTCATCATCTTCAGTCAACATCCACCATCACCAAAGCTGCGACGCACCTCTGCAAAAGTCGTCAATCTTTCATCATCATTTCAAAGGTTCATAGAAACGGAAATTCGGAAGAGAAGAAAAAGAAGAATTAAAGAGTCAAACACAAACGAAGATCGAAGTTACCTGGATTAAAGAATCAATCGTGTTTATTTCGCGCTTCAAACATACGAATTCTCCCTCTGGCTTTCTATCCTTTCGCTTGCGATCTTCTCTCCAGGGAGATGAGTCAGATCGGAGAGATGAGAATGAGAAAGTGGCGTGATTGTTGTTCACGGCGTGTTCAACCGGAGAACGAGATGTCGCCGCCGTCGCCGGGAACGAGAGAAAGAGAAGGAGATTCTGAGGGCGATAGATCCTAAATCGGAGAGATGAAGGCGCGTGCGGTGGTGATTGGTCACGGTAGCTTTCAAGATCGCTTCGCCGGAGAAGGGAAGAGGGCGCCATTTGAGAACGAGAAAGAGAAGGTCTGAGACGAAGAAGTTCAATCGGTACACAATCCTTGAACCCTAATTCCTTTTCTTTTCTTTTATTATTATTATTATTATTATTTTAGTTTCATAATTTTGATTTAATTCCTGGTTTTATTGAAACGATTTGAACAATAATAATAATAATTGGATCAAGATAATTAATCCTTGGGCCCAACGAATTCGCCTCTCACCCATGGCCCATGCGTTTTGAACTGCAATCTGAATAAGAACTATCCTGGGCCTGATTTCATCTTCTCACCCCCTCTGGCCCAGAGTACCACGTTTTTGGTACTGGAAACCATAACAAAAAAATCTCTCCCGGGCCAACCATTTGGGCCCTGCGCCCTATTTACTCTTTGCACCCATAATTTACTTTTCACCCCCTGATTCATATTAAAAAATGATTAGAATTTAGTTTTTACTTAGATTTTTCTCCTATCATTTTTTGGATTTTTAACACATAGTTTTTGACATATAAAAATAATCATAAAAATAGTAGCTTTTAGGCCATTTGTTTTTTAGTCTTTTTACTTGATTAGAACTCTTTTTCTCTCACAAAAATCAATATAAAAAATAGTAGTATTTTACATCATTTTTGTACTATATTTTTGACTTGTTACTATATGCTTGTATGCCAATTTTTGCACCATTGTGTTACTCACTATTGACTTCTAATTGCGATCTTTATTTTCATGTTTCTTTTAGTCCTAACCTTAGGTAGAAACCATGATAACATTAGGTAAAAATTCCTTCCATATTAGGCTAGTTTTCACTTAGGCTAGTTTCTTTTCCTTTTCAACCTTAAAACATCTAACAAATACTTGAATTAAATCCCATAAAAAATACAAAGAAAACACTTAAAAAACATTAATTAAAAGTGAAAATCATTAAAAAGGGAATGGAAGCTTGAACGTCCCTTGCTTAAGGGAATGTTCGAGTGCTTGGATCTCCCTTGCTTAAGGGTCCCATTCAGGCGTAAGTTCCCAACTTCTAAAAAACACAAACCAAAGAGTAACTCGAGTTTCCCTTGCTTAAGGTATTTCCTCGAAACGCTCAAAATCTCTCTTCTCTCTCTTGCCTCCGAGGCATTCTTTCTCTTGCCTTCAGGGCATTCTTTCTCCTAATCGGACACGTTACTTCCGCTCCATTCCCAGCTTAAGACTCCAGAGGTCGAGCAGCGGAGTGCGAATGTAACTTCGTCCACTAAAAAACACAAAAACAAACAAAAACTAAAGAGCCGAACTACGGCGCTCTGATTCCTGAAAAGGATACGTAGGCATTGGGTCGCGGGGCCTAAGCGAGCACAACTATTTATAAACCTTATTTTCCCCGTGTTTCTTTTTCTTTCATTTGCATGCATTTCCCTTAGTAATTAAGCTTTAGATTTATAGTACACACCCTTTAGATAGCAACAAACATAGGTGGATACCATCGAGTACGATGGGCGCGAGGGGTGCTAGTACCTTCCCCTTGCGTAACCGACTCCCGTACCCTATCTCTGGTCGAAAGACCTCGTTCTTATTCATCTTAGGTTTTCTTATATTCCTTTCCCTCTTTGGGATAAATATATTGGTGGCGACTCTGTTCATCATTTTCGCGGGCGTGCGACAACAGTTAACCTTAACTCAATGTATCTGGACATTTCATCGAACACCTTGCGGACGAGGACAAAATCTGCATTTTTCTTCCGGTTTAGCTTTATGATGATGTATACTTCTAATTTTAATTTAAATAAAAATCTGCACCGAAATCGAATCATAATCAAACTATAGTAGAACCCGTAATTGAGTCGAAACCGTAAAAATGCAAGAATTCCAAAACGCAACTAATTCTAAATAGAAACGTAAATCAAATTCTGTACTAAACTAAAAGTCATTTTGAAATCAAACAAACCTGTATCAAAAATTTGGCTTGAATGCAAAATCTGAACCGTGAAAAGCTCTGGTCGAATACATACTATGCACTGAAAATTTTGTCTGGTTTCTTCCTCGTGCATGTCATCACTGCTACCCACATTCATCGACCCGTGCGATGTCCTTGTGAAATGAGCGAAAGGTCGTGCGATAAGAGAAAAGAGAATGAATGTGTGATGAGAAGAGCGATTTCCCATCAAACTTCGTTGAAATCCGAAGTCACCATTGTCTGAAGCAACACCAAGTACCTGCGTGGAAAAGGATTTCGTGGAATGCATGCGATGAAGTTCACATCAAGTTGATTGAAAAATGGGTTTCATGAAAGAGTTGTTAATAATGAGTTTTAGTGTAATGTTTAATGTATTTTATTCACCTAATAAATTTAGACTCATTAATATTTACTCATTAATTTGTTAATAATGTTCAAATTATTTATTAATATGTCACATAAATTACAAATTTTGAGTTATAAAATTGAATAAATTTTTTTTGTTTATATAAATTTACATCGGTTTTTTAGTTTAAAGGGAGTAATTGAGATTTGATTATAATAATATTTTTAATTTAAATTCGTGTTTAGAAAATAGGGTGTATATTGTCACCTGAAAAGACTTAAAATGACATTTTATATTTACAAATTAAAATTACCACCGCATTTCTCATTTACGTCCGTTTTTAGTATATTGAGTGTAAATTTTAAAATTATATTAATCTTTTTGCACTAATGAATTTAATCATTCTCTTTAACATATCAAATGGTTTCCGATTGATGTTAAATTTTATGGACATGATCTATATGATGTTAGTTTTCAATTCAACGGTGAATTTTATTATACAATATGCGGTGAAGAGTTATCGAATGTGTCATTTAATCCTTTTATATATATATATATATATATATATATATATATATATATATATATATATATATATATATATATATATATATATATATATATATATATATATATATATATATATATATATATATATATCCTACATTTGCAGGGAAGCCCAATCCCTTTGTTGTTATAAATATATATATATATATATATATATATATCAGGCACTCAAGTGTCACTTACATGTATAGTGCTCAAATAAAGTTACAATTTGCTCACCATTGTATCTTGTTCTTTGTCAGGTGGTTGATATAGATATATGGATTTGAGAAGACCTAACATGGACTCATCACCACCACCACCAATGGCTGCTAGTTCATCTTCACCTGCAAACTCTTCATCATCTTCAATATCTTTTACATCAGAGTTGACTCTTTTCCTACCAACCGAAGAAGGTAAAGAAACAAATGTCCCAACAATAATAAAAGCCATGGCTCTTGTAGGTTGTCCTAGATGCTTCTTGTATGTTATGTCATCAGAAGAAAATCCAAAGTGCCCTAAATGTAACAGTACCTCATTTCTTGACATTCTCGCTTCTCTTAAGGATTATTCAACTGAGGTATAAGACTACTAGTGCATCAATAATTACCTTTTCTAGTTTGATGTTATGTATTAATAAAGCATTAGCACTATGTGTCTTAAGGCTACTTTGTTCTCTTTGTATTTCCTTGTAATTCTTCTTTTTGGCTTTCTGCCATTTCATTGTTTTCTGTATTGCCTTCATTGCTTTCTTCATGTCTTTGCTAACGTATAATTTCTCTGTAAGGCACTCTCTTCAACATATCATAGAATTTTTTATTGAGACTAACCAACATTAGTCGTATATTGTTTGACGTGTGATTGTTAACACTCCTAATCTTCACACTGATGAGTGTGCTGATAGCAAAGATTTGATAGTATAATTTAAATATATTAACTTGTCAATCCTGAATTAATCAAAATTACTTTATTGATAAGTTTGTATTGGCTTAAAAATATATTATAACATGAGCTATTTTCAAAAGAATTAAAAAGCTAAACATATAAAAAACTTTATTAGTAAAAACTGTATTGGAATAGAAATAATTAAAAATATTAATGATACATTAATAATATATGTTCTATTTACCTTTAAGAAATTATAAATACTGCTATTCTTATACTTCAAAGATGCTCTACACCGTATTCACCGTCCGTACATGAATAGTAAAATATTAAATTAATATTTTTTAAAAAAAATACTTTTTAATATTTTTTTTATGTTTTTTAAAAAAATATTTGACGGATTTAATTCCGGATTTACCTACGGATTTGACAATACCTGCGGATTTAGTTCCGAATTTACCTACGAATTTGACAATGCTTGCGGATTTACCTATGGATTTGACAATACCTGCGGATTTACCTACGAATTTGACAATACCTGCGGATTTACTTGCGAATTTACTTACGAATTTAGGTAAATCAGCAAGTAATTTTTTAAAAACAGCAAAAAAAAATTATTAAAAAAAAATATTTAAAAAAAAATGTAAAATAAAATTTTTTTAAAAAAAAATATATTAATTTAATATATCACTGTTCATGTACGGAAGGTGAATAATACCGTCAGTACATACGGTATCAAATACGGTGTAGGAGTACGGCAGTGTAAGTATAGCATTGCTCTTATAAATAATATAAGCAAATTTTTAAATTGCAGCATTTAAAAAGTAACAGAGGCAGTGCATGACTCATAAATCACTGTTCCATTTATTAAAGAAATAGGTAGTCAGCTTTTACAAAATTCATCATTTAACCATGCTGCCATGGCATGTGTTTTTTTAAGGATGGACAGATGGAAATTGACATTCCAACAGTAAGACTAAGAGATGGCTTTACCTCCCCAACTTGTGTCTGCAAGAGTGTTAAAGGATTGGTTTGTTGTTGGTCCCTTTAATGATATGATTTTAGAGATGCATTTGTTTGGAGATTAGCATAAAAATAAAAGGTTGGAAAGAAGCTTTTAATAATAAATTTAAGTTGAAATAGTAATACATATATAAAAGATGAAATGTGAACAATAATATTTTAAATAATATATTAAAAATAAAATTATTGACATTTGTATTAGATAAATAAGTTGTTTTAATTTTTGTTCAAATCAGATAATTATTTTATAAGATAGAATACAATTTTAAAATATTTATTTAATCTTTTTTTAGTAAGCTCCTCTAATCCTTTTCACATATTTGAAAAAACTGGTTGATAAATTTATATTATTTAATATTTGAATCAATAGTTTATTTTTTCTGTTTTTTATAAACTTTATGATATGAAAAAATAAATTATACTAAAATTTTATTGACTCACTACATGATTGGATCAGTGATTTTTTCTGTTTCTTATAATTTCTATAATATAAGAAAAATAAGTTTATTAAAATTTTATTAATTCACTATATATTTGGATCAATAGTTTCATTTTCCTATATAATATTGTTTTGTACATCATAATTGTGCTAAATTATATATTGAAAGCATTCTGTATATATGCATTTAACACTTAATTCACATGCATTTAAATTTAGCTAATTTCGCTTTCAAAATACTCAAATCTATTTATTATAAATTTTTAGGATAATAGATGCGAAGATTATAAATAAAGTCGTATGTCCAGATTATAATAAATACAAGAAAATAAAGACAAAACTTAAAATTAATAGTAACAAAAATAAAAAATAAGTTATTCGAAACTAATTTATTCAAACAACATTTCATTAACATCTAATGTTTACTTCTTTTCAATAATAATATGACTATGAGAATAAATTTCAACAATGAAACTTAGTATGTCACAAGTACATTGAGGTTGTGCTCTTTATACACGTATGATTTTGTATGCGGATTTGTAGATATATCAGACCAAAAAATAAATTGTAGAATATATTAAGAGAAATGTTAAGAGTGTCTTATTGACATTTTTTAAGAGTTTAAAAAGATATTTTCTCCGTCAAGTGACGCATCTTCAATTTGCCGATGACATTTTGATTATAGGCGAGAGGAGTTGGGAGAATGTAAGAACCATCAAATCTGTCCTAAAACTGTTTGAACTAATTTTTGGCCTAAACGTGAATTTCCATAAAAGTCTTCTAGTAGGGGTGAACGTTAAATCTGAGTGGATTTGTGAGGCAGCGGATAGCTTGAATTGCAAGGTGGGCAATACACCTTTCAAATACTTGGGATTACCAATTGGTGCTAATCCTAGATTGTTATCTTCGTGGAACTCAGTGATAGATACAATACGCAGAAGGTTGTCAAGGTGGGCTAATAAAAGTTTATCTATTGGCGGGAGGGTTGTTCTTATAAAACCAGTCTTGTCCGCTCTTCCAATCTACTTTCTTTCCTTCTTCAAAGCTCCATCAGGTATCATCTCTAAAATTGAATATATTTTTAAGCAATTTCTTTGGGGTGGGAGTGAGATAGATAAAAAGATTAATTGGGTCAGTTGGGATAAGATTTATAGAGAGGTTAGTGTTGGGGGACTCGGGATTAAGAATCTGCGAAAGTTTAACATGACCTTAGTTGGAAAATGGTTGTGGAGAATTCAAACTGATACTAATGGGTTATGGTTCAAAGTTTTATCCTACAAATATGGCAACTCTTTAGAGTTCAATAATGTTAATGTCAAAAGAGGATCTATTTGGTAGCAGGACTTGGCTTCCCTTGATAGAGAGGGGTGGGGCAGTAGAGAAAATTGGTTCAAAGATAAATTGGAACATGTAAGAGACTCATGATGGTCTTGGGGTGGATCTAAAGGGTATGTTGTGAGAGATGCTTACAAGAATTTACTTGATGGGGATGTTGATTCTAACTTTCCTCTTAGTAAATTGATATGGAACAAAATTTTCCCTAGAAATATCTCTGTGTTTTTGTGGCGGCTGGTTCAAAATAAGCTGTCGACTAGAGATAACCTCAAAAAAATCGGTTTGTTAAGGGAAGATGGAGATAAATGTCCGTTTGGGTGTGATGAGAGAGAATCTATTCCTCACCTTTTTTATAACTGCTCTTTTTTGATGTTTGTTTGGCTTGAGATATTCAAATGGTTGGAAGTCCCTTCTAACTTTTCTCTTGAGGCAACACCGAACTTAGAAAATGTTGCAGGCCTGCTTGGAAGAGGAGGAAAATCAAGGTCTTATTTGGCTTGTATATGGACTGTTACAGTTTGGGCTATATGGGAAGCTAGGAATAATAAAAATTTTAAGGATAAGGTTTTGGAAGAAGAAAGAATCTTAGATGAGGCGAAGATTGTGTCTTGGAGATGGATTCGTCACAAATCCAAAGGTTTTGATTATCCGTTAAGCCAATGGTTACAAAATCCTTTAAACTGCATCATCTACTGAGTGTTTGGAGTGTGTTTGTTGAAGCTGGAAAGCAGCTCTGCCCTGTGTCTGTGTTTCTGTGGTTGCCGTGGCTTGGTTTGTATGGAGGTTCTGGTTCGCCGTCTGTGTGTGGACTGGAAGGGTTGATTCCTGTTGTAGATTGTGGTTGGCTGCAGCTTCTTTTCCAATCGGGTTGCGAGATTCAAGTTTTTGTTGGTGATCAATATCTCAGTTGATCATTTTCAGGAGTAAAATTGCGCTTGTATCTAGTTTGTGGGTGGCTGTCTCTGTTTCTACTGTGCTTTAGTTCAATATCATTGTGTGATAGGTGGCAATAGCATTTTGGCCTTCAGTTCTTTTTGTTGCCTTTTGCATTCTATTTTTGGATTTTCTTGTTGTTGTTTTGGTGCTTAAGTATGGGTGGTCTTTTTTCCTTGTGTTGCCATTTTTTGTTCTTGTTGTTTTGTATGGTGCCGTTTTTGTCTGGCGTGTGGCTATTTTTTTGGGAGTTTTTTTTTGTTTTGTTTTGGTGTCTAATTAAAGCTTATATGCATAACAGAGTGTAATTTTTAGTGGCATTCCTTATGCCATTCTTTTGATAGTTATAGTATCTTTTGCCTTTTCAAAAAAAAATTAGTTTCCTCCATCTTATAATAAATGTCTTATTTGAGTTTTGTGTGGTTCTTGTTAAGAAGTGTGGTTGGGCCTAACTCATCCCTACAAAACCGGCTTGTAGGGTGAGGATTGCCCCCACTTATAAGGACATGTTAAGGCCATATATTGTCCGATGTGAGACTCTTAACACACCCCCTCACGTCTAGGACTAGACAACTAGAGCGTGGAAATAAATGGCAGGTGGCCCGATAGCGGAAACCATAGAAGGTGGCCCACCGAATCTTAAACGAGGCTCTTGATACCATGTTAAGAAGTGTGGTTGGGCCTAACTCATCCGTACAAAACCGGCTTGTAGGGTGAGGATTGCCCCCACTTATAAGGACATGTTTAGGCCATATATTGTCCGATGTGAGACTCTTAACACACCCCCTCACGTCCAGGACTAGACAACTTGAGCGTGGAAATAAATGGCGGGTGGCCCGATAGAGGAAACCATAGAAGGTGGCCCACCAGATCTTAAACGAGGCTCTTGATACCATGTTAAGAAGTGTGGTTGGGCCTAACTCATCCCTACAAAACAGGCTTGTAGGGTGAGTATTGCCCCCACTTATAAGGACATGTTCAAGCCATATATTGTCCGATGTGAGACTCTTAACATACCCCCTCACGTCCAGGACTAGACAACTGGAGCGTGGAAATAAATGGCGGGTGGCCCAATAGTGGACACCATAGAAGGTTGCCCACCGGATCTTAAACGAAGCTCTTGATACCATGTTAAGAAGTGTGGTTGGGCCTAACTCATCCCTACAAATCCGGCTTGTAGGGTGAGGATTGCCCCCACTTTTGAGAACATGTTCAGGCCATATATTGTCCGATGTAGGACTCTTAACACACCCCCTCACGTCCAGGACTAGACAACTAGAGCGTGGAAATAAATGGCGGGTGGCCCGATAGCGGAAACCATAGAAGGTGGCCCACCGGATCTTAAACGAGGCTCTTGATATTGTGTTAAGAAGTGTGGTTGGGCCTAACTCATCCCTACAAAACCGGCTTGTAGGGTGAGGATTGCCTCCACTTATAAGGACATGTTCAGGCCATATATGGTCCGATGTGGGACTCTTAACAGTTCTTAAGAAAATGATTAGATATGTTAGTTTTAATGATAAAATTAGTATCATTTACTAAAATACCGTTATTTATTATAGGTAGTGGAGTACTTGAAAAACGTGAAAGTTAATAAATAAGAGTATAATAGTAAACAAAATAATAATTATTGTATTGATATTCTAAAAAGATAATTATTTTAAAATATAAAAAAAGTGCAAATGAGACACTTATTATGAAAGGAGAGAATATGTATTTTTGAAATGCATTTAAGACATTGAAAATTTAAATAATTAACTTTTAAAAAATATTTTATTTAGTTGAAATCTTTAAAAAATTTCTCTGAGACACTCGTTAGCATGATCCTAAAATCAAACATTTTATTTAAAATTCTATTAATTTTGGAGATCTAATCAAGTTTTTTTTTATTAATCAAAATGTGGTTGGAATATGGTAAGTACAAGATCAGTACCTGTGTTGTACCACATTTTGTTTGATAAATTTGTATTAAGTTGAATTGTTCATAGTACGTTAGCAAGTAAATAATCTGGCAACTTGAATTTGTATTAACTTGAATTATTCATATTTATAAAAAATATAATGGAAGATGGAATATGGTGGAAAATGATTGTTGTAAATAAATTTGAGACATTTGTTGTATATCATTCGGTGGGAAAACGGAAAAATTAGAAGAGGGTTGGCTTTAAAAAACAACAAAACGTTGATATTAGCAAATCTGTCGGCAATGTCACTTCTAATAATCATCATGGCGTGTGGCAATGTAGTACATAATGAAGTGTTTGAATTAAAAACATCGCTCCCTCCGTTCCTTTATAACTCTCATATTTGTGAAAAAAATTTATTTCAATTTAATTGTCACATTCAAATTTTAATATACTAATTATTATAGTTTTATCAAAATTGTCTCTAACTAATTATTATTAGAGAGAAAAAGTATATTGATATGATTAAAAGTTAAGGATATTATAGAAAAAAAGTTATAGCTTAAAAAGTAATAACCATTATTAGTTTTTTTAGTATGTGTAAAAAGTCAAAATGTAAATATTAAAAAGGAGCAGATGGAGTAGTAAACAATAATCGGAAGCATGATTATCATTTCTAAAATCTTGATAGATATTCTATTTTTTTTCTCATTGAACTTAATGAACATGGTAGCTTCTCCCTTTATGTGTCTCAAAAATCCGCTATCTAGAAAGATAATCTTTTCGCTAATACAAGACTTTCTTGTGACAATCAAATAGAAAATGTAGGTCCCCAACTAGCGGATCATTTAAGATTAGTTAAGGTACACTTTGGAATCCATGTCATTTTACAATTGAGAAATTAGACGTTTTGAATATGACAAGGAGGCATAATGTGTTCCGTATCGCCAGAATAATGACAAATAACTTTAGATAAAATGCTTCTTCTATTTTTTCTAGTGACACGAGGGTTTTTCTTAAAAACAATTCCCTTTATCACTTGAAGAACTAATTTTCAAATGATAAAGGGAATTTTTTTTCCGATGAGTTAATTTCAAATTCAAATTTTAAAGCTTGACACTCAACACATTCTACTTTTTCTACCTTTTCAACCAAAGTGTCAAACACATTATCATGCTCTTCAACTAGAGATGCATGCGCCTCTTTAAGAGAATCTAAAGCACAATTAAGATTATTTATCTCCTTTTTAAGTGTCAAAATAATTTCTTTTTTAAGATAAATCTTCTTAAAAGCGTTTATAGAACCCGTATACATATCATGGAAAGCTTGCGACAATTCACTATATGAAATTTCATCATCAGGTTCAGAATTTTATACCTTTGACGTTTCACCTTTCTTATATGCCATCAAACATAGGTTGGTGTAGCGGGGAAAAAGTAAGACCAATGCCATTGGATTGACATGACTCGTATATTTTAGTGAAAGTTGTCACCGCGCTTTATTTTTTCCAAAGGAAATGGGAAAAGAGCGAAATAAAAAACAAAAGATGTTTTCAAATCAAAACTAATAAAAATAAAGCAGAGATCTTAGGTACGTGGGTTGATTATGCAAGGAGAAGGTGTTAGAACCCCTCGTTGTTAGACGATAGGCTAATGAGCTAGATGGGGTGAATAGATCAACAAAGATTTCAAAGTGATTTTAAAAACTTTTGACTAACGGAAGTGTCCCGGAATTGACTTTCGTCTATTCTGAACCACTATTGGTAGGATCGGATTTTGAAAAGTAGAATCAATTATGTTTTTCAAAAACTTATTCGTTTGAATGGATACACTTAATTACCTATTTCTAATGAGAATGAGAACAATAAATTTGCTGAGGCAATTTATCGAGCAAGTGTTGTGCAAGCAATTTGTTGCATACACAATTTAACAAACACTTGGCGTGCAATAGTTAACTAGTCAATGTAATCTAAGTATGGTTTATTGTGAAGTCCAATTTTAATTTGACAATTACAATTCTCTAAGCAAAAAAAACTGTATCACAATTTAACACTTAGACTAATTTTCTAATTAACAATTGTAAAAAAATATCAATAGAAAATAATAGAGAAGTAAGGAAAGAAGAACACAAGGATTTATTTAAGCAGTTTGTCGTTCGTTCTCGCTACGACTACGTCTTCCCCCAATTCCAAACAGGAATTGAGATAGTGTTTATTACTTTGCAAATTGTTATTACAAGAGAAGTTAAAGAAATGAACAAACAAACTCAGTTTAATTTTGGTTCTTTATCTTCTCTCCCCTTGATCTTAAGTAAGAAATCTTTCTAGTGACTTTGTGGCTTCCTCAATGAACTTGTGCGAGATGGATCGATGGAGAACATTTGACGTCATTCAAAATACGTTTACGAGGTATCCATGCACTTACACTTACATCAGTGATACTTGTTCGTATCTCAAAGGTGTCACATGCAAGTATACATGTCTTTGATCATACCAAGTGATAAAGCGAAGAGTATCGTATCTAGAGGGAGTGTTACTACTTAGATATGACCTTTGTATTAGAACTCTTCTTTCACTTTAAGCATAAGTAGAGAAATAATAATAGATGATGATTTTGAATCCAGTTTCTTGTAAAATAAAGCAAGTAAAAAAGAATAGTGTGGTATAAAAGTATTAAGATAAATATAGTTGAGCTTTTTATCCATTAATATTTTGAGTGTGTTTATGTGTTAATGATGCGTGGTGTCATGACAGGCAAGGTCAGAAGGATTTGGTGGTGTATTTCTACATCATTCATAAGCATGCATGAAAAGGGAAAGGAACACAAATCTCTAAGCTTCACTTATAACCTTATTATACGTCTATTAATAGTTCAGAAATTCCTTAATGGTTGTAGTTTCTTATGTCTAAGTAAACTAGGCCAAGTGAATATTTCTATTCTAATCTTTCAACCATTTTTATACATGAAATACACTTGTTGTTGGATGTCTCACAACAACAAGCTATTATCTATCTCTAAGGTGATCAATCAAAGAAATAGCTTTTGGAAATAGAAACACATGATAAAGAAAGCACTAACCAGACAAACATATAACACAAACACACTTCTAATATTAATATCACATAGCTCAACTACAAGAGAATTAACTTATATAGAGCTGAGTACAGACAATGAAAATGGTTCTCAAAGGAAACATATTAAGACAAAGAGATGAACAAAAGAAATCAACCTAAGAGGAACTCGGATTAGGACTTGATATCGTTAATCTTTAAGAGGAAACTCTAGTCGCGCCAAGGACCATATGTCAGCACAGATTTAGGAGAGGAGAGAAACTCGTTCACACTTCTGCAGACACACTCTAAGACTTGCATATATTATAAACTTGAAATATCTTTTTCGTGAACCCTTTGCAACGATTCTTTCAGCTCTTTATATAGGCCAAGGAATTAGGGTTTCTTCAGCTGCCTCAAATCATGGGCCTAGATGCAAGAATTTACCCAGCCCAAGAATCATCAATGTCTTCAGCATAGAAAAGAAGGAATATCCGTACCAACCGATAACAGTGGGAGACAGGGTGAATTGTGCGGCCTGTCACAATAAGAGCAGGAGGCGCACGGTTTACCTT
The DNA here is from genome assembly GCF_029867415.1 of Vicia villosa. Lineage (NCBI taxonomy): Eukaryota > Viridiplantae > Streptophyta > Magnoliopsida > Fabales > Fabaceae > Vicia > Vicia villosa. The sequence goes on from NC_081184.1 coordinate 87,871,719, forward strand.
TGTACCAGATTTTGTCTTATAGCGCCACCGTCTTAATTCTTGAATTTGAATAATTTGTAAGTTTAAGAGTTCGCCTAAGAGGGGGGTGAGTTAGGACTTTGAAAATTTATCCGATTTTAGAATACTTATTCTTATTTTTTTGGTTTGGTGCAAAAGTTTATATATTTTATTATTTCTTTTCTAGTTTTTGATTTGTGATGAAGGCGGTAAATGCGAAAAAGTAAAGAATGCAACGATGTATACTGGTTCCCCTCTCAGTTCGAGAGAACTCCAGTCCCCTTTCAACACGAAAGAGATTTCACTATTGTTAAATATTTGTACAAGCCTAAACCCAAGAATTCTCCTACAATCTTCTAACAACAAGACCACCAAGAATAGTCCTCTTGGATCAATCAAGTTGAAATAAGAATAATTCTCTCACTTTCAACCTCTTGCTTCCAACATTCCTGGATAGCAAGGTACAACCAAACAAGTAGAACAAGAAAACAATTCTTCCTTTCTACTCTCGTGTTTCCAACAATTCTAAACAACAAGGAATTACAAAACAATTTTGAAAAATATTTGAGTAAATAAAGTTGATGAATATATGTCAATCACTTGGATTGATCTTCTCTTCCAAACAAGTAATTTATAATGACAATATAGTGCTCGAGTATTTATGAGAATGATATTAATTTTCTACAATGTTATGAACATACATGCAGAAAATTCTTTATGAAATATTAAAAACAAAAACCCTTGTTTGAAAATTTGAGTGAAAAATATGATATTAAATTGCGATGGAAGAGGTGATTTTTAATTTGAAATTTCATGTATTTATAACTGCACAACACCTCTATGAAACATGGTAATGTTTGAGACATTTTCATGAAGGTTTGCAATAGTTTATAATAACAATGGTTCATGAAAAAACATAATTTTAAATTATGTACAGTACTTCTTAAGTTATTTAAAAAGGTCACTTGACTTAACAAGTTACAAGCATTTTTCAAATTTCAAATTTAAAAATATTGTTTCAAAACGTTGTAAATTGTGGCGGCTTTGTGCTGTTACAGCAGGTCAAAATGCCACAATGCATGTTTGAAAAAATTGAAATATGTCTAATTATTTGAACCAACCTAATGCATCATCTATTTATTTATCCAAGTCAATAGATTATATTTGAAAGTGATTTAACATGGTTCAAACATGATAAAAAATTATATTTGAAAGTGATTTAACATGGTCCAAACATGATAATAAAATTATATTTGAAAGTGATTTTGAACATAAATGACCAATGCATGCAAGTGATTTTTTGGAGAATTATTTGAGCACTAAAATTATCAATATAATTGCATGCTTGTACCTTTATTAAGTAAGATCAATGCTAGTCTTCAAAGTGGAATTCTTGATATATTTGTTGCTAGCTTTCATAATGATGAGTCTTGATCACTTGATGTTACAATTGAATTTGAAGCTTTCCATTCTTTATCCATTCATTTGTTTATGATTTTGTCTTCATCAAAACACAATAGATGGAGAGTCTTAACTTCATATCGTCCCCCTTTTTGATGATGACAACCATTGAAAGCTTGATGGATTATGCTCCCCCTAATGATGATAACTCCCCCTTGATCAATGCTCCCTCTTGATCCATGATTGAGAGTTGTTGACATTTTATGCTAGCTGCAGAATGTTACAGAAAGATATACATAATACATAAAATACCCCCCCTCTTTGTCATTAGCAAAAAGGATGGTAAAAGTATTGAAATATGTAAATAAATTATGAAAATAAAAATAATTTTTACCAATGAGTTTTACCTCACGAGAATTCAATAAAAATTCATTCTTGATGAACTTGAAGCCTTTGTCACAAAGTTTACTTTTTCTTAGAATTTTTTTCCTTTAGTCCTTAAACATAAAGTATCTTCAATGGATGTGAAAGGATCTAAGCACTTTAAGATTGAGTTCTTTGGTAGTAAGAATCTTACCAAGTTCTTTCAAGTGATTTACTAACTGTACAAATCTTTTTTGTAAGTCGAGGATGGATTCTCTAGGTTGCATTCTGAAAAACTCGTATCTACTACTCAATGTATTTAACCGAGATCTCTTGACTTCAATGGTTCCTTCATGAGTTTTCACTAGAGTATTCCATATTTATTTTTCTATTTTACATGCAGAAATATGAAAAAATTCATCCGTGCTAAGTGCACCTTGAAGAAGATTGACTGCCTTTTTATCGTAAGGACTTTTTTCTTATGATTGTCATTCCATGAACCTTTAGGCTTTTTTGATTCAACACCATCGATAACATTTGTAGGAATGAAGGGACCATTTTTGACTACTTCTCATACTTCTTCTCCTTGTACTTCTAAGTGAGCCTTCATCTGAATTTTCTAGAAATCAAAGTATTCTCCACAAAATAATGAGGGCTTGTTGTTGCTACCACCGTCTCTAAAAACTAGATTTTTATTTGTGGAAGCCCTCTGGATCTTTTAGGAACAAGTTAGCTATAACCTTCTTTAATGCTAATTGTAAGTTTAAGAGTGCGCCTAAAAGGGGGGGGGGGGTGAATTAGGACTTTGAAAATTTATCCGATTTTAGAATACTTGTTCTTATTTTACTGGTTTGGTGCAAGAGTTTATACATGTGCTTCTTTCTTTTCTGGTTTTTGATTTGTGATGAAAGCGGTAAATGCGAAAAAGTAAAGGACACAATGATGTATACTGGTTCCCCTCACGGTTCAAGAGTACTCCGGTCCCCTTTAAACATGAAAGAAATTTCACTATTGTTAGATATTTGTACAAGCCTAAACCCAAGACTTCTCATACAATCTGCTAACAACAAGACCATCAAGAATAATCCTCTTGGATCAATCAAGTTGAAATAGAACAATCCTCTCACTTTCAACCTCTTGCTTCCAACAATCCTAGATAGGAAGGTACAACCAAACAAGTAGAACAAGAAAATAATTCTTCCTTTCTACTCTCTTGTTTCCAACAATTCTAGACATCAAGGAATTACAAAACAATTCTGGAAAATATTTGAGTAAATAAAGTTGATGAATATATATATCAATCACTAGGATTGATCTTCTCTTCCAAACAAGCAATATGTAATCACAATATAGTGCTCAAATGTTTATGAGAATGATATGAATTTTCTGGAATGTTATGAACATACATGCAGATTTTTTTTTTTGAAATATTAAAAACAAAATTGAAAATTTGAGTAAAAAATATGATGTTAAATTGCAATGGAAGAATTTGAGTAAAAAATTTGAGTAAATTTGAGACATTTTCATGAAGGTTCGCAATAGTTTAGAATAACAATGGTTCATGAAAAAACATAATTTTAAATTATGTACAGTACTTCTTAAGTAAATTAAAATGATCCCTTGACGTAACAAGTTCGCAACATTTTTCAAATTTCAAATTCAAAAATACTGTTTCAACACGTTGTAAATTGTGGCAGTTTTTGTGCTGTTACGGCAGGTCAAAATGCCACAATTTACCAAAAACTGCATGTTTGAAAAAGTTGTAAATTTTTCTTATTATTTGAACCAACCTAATGCAATATCTATTTATTCATCCAAGTTAATAGATTATATTTGAAAGTGATTTAACATGGTTCAAACATGATAAAAAAATTATATTCGAATGTGATTTAACATGGTTCAAACATGATTAAAAAAATTATATTTGAAAGTGATTTTGAACACAAATGACCAATGCATGCAAGTGATTTTTTGGAGAATAATATGAGCACTAAAATTATCAATATAATTGCATGCTTGTACCTTTATTAATTAAGATCAATGCTCGTCTTCAAAGTGGAATTCTTGATATATTTGTTGCTAACTTTCATTATGATGAGTCTTGATCACTTGATGTTACAATTGAACTTGAAGCTTTTTCCATTCTTTATCCATTCATTTGTTTATGATTTTTTCTTCATCAAAACACAATATATGGATAGTCTTGACTTCACATCATTTCCACTATCATTTTATGCACCCACCGAGCAGTTTTCTCAACTCGTAGCCCACAAACAGACTATTTTAGTCTTGCCCTAGCTTGATTGTTAGTTAACCTCTGCACACAAAACACAATTAAAACTAATAAATGGGAGTACGTAATGTACTCCATACTAATTTGATTAAGACAACACAAATACAGGAAAACAAAGTAAATAAGCATAAAATGAAACTAAACTATCAACTTAAATAAGTCATGTATTAACGCACAAAATGTGGGTTAACACACCCCCAAACTTAAACCATTACGTGTCCTCAGGTGATGCAACAGACAAAGATAACCAGAAAACCTTAAGCAAAAACATCCCATATTATCATAACCATTTCTTAACTAAGAATTGCTTCTCTTAGGACATTTCTCAAAAATAAGTATAACTCAGACCAGAGGAACATCGATGATCAACTGCTCTTTGGGCTACAAACACTTTCTTTCATGACACAAGTCTTCTTTTAGGCTAACTAGCCTATTTTCCATTTTTGTTTGCTTTCTCCTATAGTTTAGATTTTAGACTTACAACATTAAATGAGGTTGTGAAGTTATGATTTTCTGAACCTACACGTAGGACCTACACTTGCATGCATTTTTATTTGTCAAAAAAGATTGTAGTTGTCTCACCTTTTCACTAGACGGGATCTCACTTGTGATTAGTCCAACCTGCTAATTATGGTGAGACAAACTACTATTCCTCCCGTTTCGGGCACAGGAAATTAATTAAAGCAATGCTCTTCCAGTTTCGGGAACAAGAGCTTTATTTAGGAGTGCATTTTTACAGCTTCGTACTACACACTTTGGTGTGTTTATTTTTCTAAGACATGCAGTGCTCCCGGAGTGTTACAGTCCTTATAATCTTTACATTCAGTTCCCCCACTAAGCATTAAGTCTAACCTCTCTTCTAAAATCAAAATCAAATCAATTATATCACACAAATTGGTTACCTAAAAGGCTACTTAAGTCATGACAAGTTTTTCCTATTGCATAAGATCAGTACCAACGTCGTCCTCAAGTCCATGTTCCTTATATTGTTTAAGTCCTAAAATAAATGCTCTAAGTATGTACATAGTCTGCTCACAGGGGGACTATCACTCAAATTTTCTGTTTTGGCTTCTTTTTATTTATTAAATATTTTTTTTTATCATCATAAACATGAAAATTTTAAACTATGGGGGAATGCTTTTAACAAAACTTCATTCATTAAATTCAAAAGGGCTCGAGCCGTCAGCTATCAAAAACAAACACAAAAAACATAAAAGATACAGATAAACAGCAGAATAGGATGATTGATTGTTTTGAAGTATAGTAGAGTCACGTCACGTTACGACTGTAGGTGCAACCCCCAAACTTAAAATAAGGACAGTGTCCTCACTATTCAGTAGAAGGGATGGGGCATGCCTTAGTTCCCTCGCTTACCAGCTAGGCACTAAGCCTGTTGCTTTTGCAAGGACTTTTTTGCATTGCATCTTATTTTTTCTTCTTTCTAGCTTCCTTCTAAGCAGGCTCAGTGTTGGGCTTGGCTTTTGGCTTCTTTTAGGGAGATTTGGCTTTTGGTGGACACTTGGATGGGGAGGGCTCTTGCACAACTTCCTTTGCTGGACTCGGAGTTTTGGCCGTCTCAGGAGTGACTACAGGAGTCACATCAACAATTACCTTCATGGGAGTCCCCTCAGTTAGTTCCAATTCTTGCGAACCTTTTGTGGTTTCTCCTTCTTTGTCTTCCTCCTTTTCCTTCTCTTCCTTTTTCCTTAATCTTCCTCAGCATCTCCTTCTTCTTCTTCTTCAGATTCCTCCTCAGCTCCAGTATCCTCCTCTTCTTCTGAACAGTAATAAGAAGCCAAGTCAACCTCTTACTTATTTTCTTTTTCTCCCTTATGCTTTCCTGCATCCTCCACATCCTTATTTTTCAAGTTTTTCACTTTCTTCTCAACTTCTGTAAGGTCTTCTTCAGTCACAACTCTTTCAGATTCCATCTCAACATCACTTTTATTATTCTTTTTTTCCTCCTCCTTTTCTTCAACTTCTTCTTTCCTCACTTCTTCTTTCTTATTTTCTAACAACTCTTCATCCACTTCCTCCATAACTTTATCAACAATCTTCTTTGCAGCTGCTTTCTTGGGTCTTGCCTTTTCAGACACTTCAGTTTTCAACTCCTTGTTGTCACGGCTTGTCTGTTTGATCATTTTATTCAAAGCTTTCTCATCATTAGATTCACCCACAACCAGCATTTTTTCAAAATTTTTTTTCTTCTTCTCTACCCATTTCTTTGTTGGTATACCTTTCTTAAACTTTTTCTTCTTACTCTCAAGAGAGTCCACCACGGACTTGCCTTGGGTGGACATTCCTGGTTCCTTTACAATAGCTGTCTTCATCACTTTCTTACCTTTTTTCTTCTTACTTTTCCTCAGTTTTGTTTGTTTCCATCTCCTCCTCCTTGTCCATCCCCAGTATGTGATCTGTGAATGGAGGAGCTTCTTCACCACCATCATAATTACGTACACTCTTCTTTCCCATTCATGCTTTGATTTTTGAAACTTGAAGAACTCTCTTTGATCATTGTACATCCTTTTCAACACATATAATGCTAAACTATCAACTTCCAAACTTGTTTCACCTTCAGTCGAGGGCTGGCTTGCCTCTGATATCTTCCTTGCTTTTCGTTTCATGAACACCTGCAAACTGTTTCTAACAAATTCCACCTTAGCGTAACAGATTTCATCGGTTTTGTAACGCCCGTAATATTTATTTAATTATTTAATTCCCTTATTTGAATTTTATAGTGAAATTAGGAATCTTCGGTGTTTGATATAATTATTTTATGCTTTAATAATAATAATAATAATGATAATAATAATAATAATAATAAGAGAGTGGTAGATACGTAGTAATTGGGTCGTGAATGTGAGTTAGCATGAGTAATGTGGGGAGTGTAAGTGCTAAGTGATCGGTCACCATTTCTACCTAGTTTTGTTATGAATTCGGCACAAGATCATCAAGTTTGGTAACACTTTGAGTTGTTTATTAAGAGTTTTCATTGATTTCCCTTTGTTTTGTTAATTAGCTTGCATTATGTTATGTATTTTATAATCATGTCTTTTTAGATGCTTTTGATCTCTCTACTTGGTGGTTGTAGGTTAACTCTGGATCATATGGAAATTTCACATGTGTTGGTGTAAAAGAAGCTGAAAATTCAACAGAGATGAAAGTCAGGGGGCTGATACGGCCCGTGATAGCAAGTGTGAGATCTGGAAATTTTCAGCATGTTTCTCATCGTGACAAGTGTGTAGTATTTTGATCATAACTAGAGCTTCGTAACTCGGAATGACGCGGTTCCGGTGGCAAAATTTCGCTAACAAAAAGGGCTACAACTTTGATGTTGAAGTCAAAACCAAATTTTGAAGTCAGAGGCTGTCACGGGCCGTGTCAGGAGGCCTGAGACAAAAAAATACCAAATTTTAAGCTGACAGAAGCTGACACGGGCAGCCCGTGTCAGCTGACACGGCCGTGTCAGCCTGCGCATCAGATTTTAGAAATTCAGCATTTTGTGATTTTTAAAGAACCAGAGAGCAGTCTTGGTATTTTACCTAGACTAGAAAACCTATGAGGAAAATAAGTGATCTGGAGAAGGAGAAAAGGACTTTTTGGCATCATACGATAGAAATTACAGAAGAGAGAAGATAGCTTCATCGAGAGTTTTGGAGACGGAGGGATTCAAGGGTTTCAACCATTGAAGATCAAAGTCACCAATATCTTTGTGTAATGTCTAAATTCTTTATTATGTTTATCTTGAATATTATGAGAGGCTAAACCCCCCAATGCTAGGGGGTGGTTCTGATTTGGTTTATGTAATGACTCTGAATTCTTGATTTCATCAATACATTGGTTTATGTTATTCAGTGAAATTATGCAATGTTCTTAATGTTTTCTTTATCGGTCAAATAAGGATTAATTTACGGCTAACAAGTACAGGACGGTAGTTGTTAGGGTTTGTGCATAATTTGAATATAGTAGATATCACCTAGGACTAGGGATACCCTATAATCACCAATGAAATCTTGATAAAATAAAGGCTTGGTTTCAGCTTATTTCCCTAAGGACTTAGGTATTAGGTTGAAAGACCAAAGGTTTTCCCACTAAGGACTTAGGGGAAAACATCCTAGAGGTTTGGTAATAGAATACCATGAACTTGTTGAAGAGATCTGAATTCAGGGTTGTTGCAGGCCAAAGCAACCGCTCACCCTAGCATGTCTTTTACATTAAAAAGAACCAACTTTATTATTCCGCTTTTATTTATGTGTACGGATTTATTCCATATTCCACAAACTATTGTTTTTGTTCAATTGAATTAAAATTAAGAAGCAGTATTTCCTACGTAGTCCTCGAGATCGATATTTGGGTTAAAACCCATTATTACTACATCGGTGAAAATAATACACTTGCTATTTTTTCGATCAAGTTTTTGGCGCTGTTGCTGGGGACTGCCAAAATACCTATTTTTAATTTTCGTTCTATTGAAATTTTTTTGCTCGTAAACCAAAATTTTGTTTTTTTTTTGTAATTCGATTTTTTATATTTAATAATTGTCTGACTTGTTTATGCGAGGTAAGACCTCAGCGGATTTTTCTTTTGACGCAGAAATTGAAAGGACTTTGCTCGCAAGGCGCAGACAAGCTCGTCAAGCTAAACTGGAATCCGAGGAAGAAGTGGTTATAGTTCATTCTGGTTCATACACCGAAAATGAAGAAGAGATCATGGGCGAGGTACCACCACCAGAGAGACTTCTTGGTGATTACGGTGCTGCGAACACACCGGGGGAAGACAAACAATTGTCAACCAACCGGTCAATACTGCCAACTTTCAACTGCACCCAAGCACCATTAATCAGCTTGAAAGGAAACCTTTCACTAGAAAGGTTAACAAAGACGCAAACAAGCATCTGCAGAGATTTTTGACCATGAGCACCACTCTAAAAATTAATGGTCACACTGAAGAAGGAAAGAGGCTGAGGATGTTCCCTTTCACTCTAGCGGAAGAGGCAGAAGAGTGGTTCTATTCTCTACCAGCGGGCAATATCACATCGTGGGAAGAGATGGAAAAGGCTTTCTTGAATGAATATTTTCCAGCGTCAGTCTTTCTACGAAAAAGGTATGAAATTCTGAACTTCAAGCAAAAGGAGGGTGAGTCTTTGGAGGATGCCTATAAAAGGTTCAAGAGGACTCTGGTGACATGTCCAACACACAACAGGGACAAAACTGAACAGATGCAAATGTTTGTTAACGGTCTCAGAATCAAGACAAAGCAGTTGATCGACCCAGCAGCTGGAGGCTCAACAAATTTCACAACAGCCTCTGGTATCATCAAGATCATTGAAGCAATAGCTGTGAATGAGCATTTGGATTTGTATGACAGGTGTACGAGCAAACTTGAAGGAGTAGTTGATCTGAAGCTAGAAACCAACAAAATTCGGGTCGAAGATGCAATAGCGGCTGAAGTTGAAAAGAGATTGAAGGCTATGAATATAGGTACACAACAGGTGCCTCAAGTGCAACAAGCTCAACCTGTAATATGTGAAATTTATAATGGCCCTCACCAAACTGTGTGTTGTGTTTCTACTCCCAAGAAAATTGAAGAAATCAAATTCTTGAGGCAAAATAATCTGTATTCTAATACCTATAATCCAGAGTGGAAGAATCATCCCAACTTCGCTTGGAAAGATCAACAACAAAATCCTCAGAAGGCGGAGTGGGAAATAGCTATTGAGAGACTGGTTGGACAATGCTCTCAGTTTTAAGAAGAGACAAGAAACAACCACAGGAACACCACAGCTTCAATAAAAAATCTGGAAGTTCAAGTGGGTCAAATAACACAACATCTCACTCTACAGGCACAAGGTACCCTTCCTAGTTCAGCTGTGAAAAATCCGAAAGACCAAGAGAAGATTAATGTTGTTACTACAATGAGTAAGAAAGTGGTAGAATCTGAAAAAGAAAAAGAAGAAATAGATGACCCCATGGTAATAGAGGTGGATTTGGAAATAAGAGAGAATCAGAAAGATCCAGAAGTTGTGGTACCTCCGGTTAAACCATTTGAAGAAAAAAATAAGAAAGATGTTGAACCGGTGATCAAACTACCTTTCCCTTCCAGAGTGACAAAGAAGGATTCAAAAGAGAAAGACTTTGAGAAGTTTACTACCTTGTTCAAAAAGTTATAGGTAAATCTACCCTTCTTCGAAGCACTTGAACACATGCCCGTGTATAAGAAATTTATGAAGGAGGTGATGGCGAAAAAGAGATCACTGGGAGGAGAACCAAAAAGTGCAGCTGAAAAGTGTGGAATAGTCTCGTCAGCAAGAAAGATCCCAATCAAGAGGAAAGACCCTGGAGCGGTGGCGATACCGTGCACTATCAAGAATAAAATATTTAAAAAGGCACTCATCGATTCTGGTTCTAGTGTGAGTTTAATGTCACTATCTATTTTCAAAAAGCTTGAATTGGGAAGGATTAGTGAAAGTAAGACAAAGTTATGGTTCACTGATCACACCATTAAGAAACCGTATGGGGGAGCTGAAGATGTACTAGTGGAGGTTGATAAGTTTGTATTCCCTGTTGACTTCCACATCATGGACATTCCGGAAGATGAAGAAACCCCTATCCTTCTTGGGAGACCATTTTTGTTGACAGGCCGCTGCAACTTTGACATTGAAAAAGGGACACTAACGTTGAAATAATTTGATGAAGAAGTAACCTTGAAGATGTTAGGAGTTAAGAAACATAGGGTGGGTGTAAATGATCAAACTTCTGTTGTTATGACAGAAAGTGAGGAAGAAGACAAAAGTCCTAAACATCTCTAAGAAAGAGTTTCAAGCATAGTATCTTGGGTAGACCCATCTCACATCTATATAAAAAATTCTAAGAGGGTTAAGAAGGTCAAGAAGAATGAGGAAATTGAGTTGAAGAGAAAAGTGGTCCATGCTTTTCATCTTCATGAGTTTTTAGTTGAAGAGGTAAAAAGCAACAAGGTTTGGAGAAGGAAATACCCTCCATAATAAAGGGTAATGGACCGTCGAGCCATGCAACGTTAAACGAAGCGCTTCGTGGGAGGCAACCCACGCTTTTACTAACGTTTTTTGTTTGTTTTGTTTGTTTTGTTTTCAGGCAATAAATGGGGCATTACTAATGAAAGTTATGAAGCAAAAATTGGTAGGACATAACTCTCTGTAAGTCACCCTTCTCACTCTTGTTCGAAAATATTGAGGCTAATGTTTAGTTCAGGTGTGGGGGGGGGGGGTTTCTTTCAGTTTTCTTCCATTGCTTTTATTTCATTTTATGCATTTCTTGTATTTGTTTTTGGTTTTGTTTTTTTTAGACATTGTGTTATAGATTGATTGATGGATTCCGGATGAATGATGACTGGTAGTTAGTGGATGAAAGGTGCAACTTGAACTTATTTCCCCGAGGCACCCTGGAAGTTGATGCAGCCGAAAGAAAAATGAATGTTGGACGCAACTTGAAGAATTAGATTGAGAAGGTATATGGTGTACTCGAGCCAGAAAAAGAAGTTACATGTCATGAGGGGTGTTTTAAATCTGTAAGCTTAACCAACATGGTGAGGGACACTTAAAGCCAAACACATTTAATAATCATCATGAGAGTGCAATCAGGTATGCCCTTACCACTCTGATTTTGCCTTCGTCCTACCAACACATCACAAATATGAAAACACACCCTTAGGCAATTTTTTATTTACTATCCGAGCCTTTCTTTCCATCATTCATTGTATGTTTTATCCTTTTCTAAACCTCGTTGAGCCTATATCCCTTTATTTGTCTAACCATATAAATAACCCATGTCCATAGTTGTTCCTACCCTGGTGTTCAGCAGTTATGTAATAATTGTTCTCTTGGATTTGTGCAAAAACTCTAAGTTTGGGGTTGTGCTAAAGAAAGAAAAGGCAAGTGTATGTGTTGAAAAAATTTTATTAAAAAGAAAGATGTGTAAAAAAAATGGATATAGAAGCACTTGTCCAAAAATGAAGAACTCAAGCATGATTGAAGACCTGAAAAAAAAAAGAGATGGGTGAAACATGAGAGTATAGAAAATAAACCCCTCACAGAAATATGAGCACAAAGACGAGAAATATAACATAATTATTGAACTAAAAAACCATTTGCATATCCATTTCCTTGTTTTTCCCACCTTTAACCTAATCCCCGTTACAACCATAAAAGACCTCAAAAAGTGTGCGAATTCTGTTTGTGTAAGTGAAAGTAGGATTGATTCAAAGTTAGGGGTTGGTATGGCATATCATGATTTTGAGCGAAAAACACTTTAACCCGGAGAGACTTGGTGAGAAGTGTGAAAAGTTTGCAGGTAAAAGATACTCTGATACGGACATGCAATAGATAACATGGTTCGATGAACCAAAAGCCTAATCAAGAAAGTGAAAGCAAGTTGCGAAAGACATCGGCTGTGTTGTGGAGAGAAAAGTTCAAGGTGACCTCGGTTTGATCTCTTGCATCACTTGAGGAAAAGCAATGAGATAAGTTTGGGGTTGTGATCGGTCACCATTTCTACCTAGTTTTGTTATGAATTCGGCACAAGATCATCAAGTTTGGTAACACTTTGAGTTGTTTATTAAGAGTTTTCATTGATTTCCCTTTGTTTTGTTAATTAGCTTGCATTATGTTATGTATTTTATAATCATGTCTTTTTAGATGCTTTTGATCTCTCTACTTGGTGGTTGTAGGTTAACTCTGGATCAGATATAAATTTCACAAGTGTTGGTGTAAAAGAAGCTGAAAATTCAACAGAGATGAAAGTTAGGGGGCTGATACAGCCCGTGTTAGCAAGTGTGAGATCTGGAAATTTTCAGCATGTTTCTCATCGTGACAAGTGTGTAGTATTTTGTTCATAACTAGAGCTTTGTAACTCGGAATGAAGCGGTTCCGGTGGAAAAATTTTGCTAACAAAAAGGGCTACAACTTTGATGTTGAAGTCAAAGCCAAATTCTGAAGTCAGAGGCTGACACGGGCCGTGTCAAAGGGACACGACAGTGTCAGGAGGCCTTGGACAAAAAAATACCAAATTTTAAGCTGACAGAAGCTGACACGGGCAGCCCGTGTCAGTTGACACGACCGTGTCAGCCTGCGCGTTATATTTTAGAAATTCAGCATTTTGTGATTTTTAAAGAACCAGAGGGCAGTTTTGGTATTTTAACTAGACTAGAAAACCTATGAGGAAAATAAGTGATTTGGAGAAGGAGAAAAGGACTTTTTGGCATCATACGATAAAAATTACAGAAGAGAGAAGATAGCTTCATGAAGAGTTGTGGAGACAGAGGGATTCAAGGGTTTCAACCATTGAAGATCAAAGTCACCAATATCTTTGTGTAATGTCTAAATTCTTTATTATGTTTATCTTGAATATTATGAGAGGCTAAACCCCCCAATGCTAGGGGGTGGTCCAGATTTGGTTTATGTAATGACTCTGAATTCTTGATTTCATCAATACATTGGTTTATGTTATTCAGTGAAATTATGCAATGTTCTTAATGTTTTCTTTATCGGTCAAATAAGGATTAATTTGTGGCTAACAAGTACAGGACTGTAGTTGTTAGGGTTTGTGCATAATTTGATTATAGTAGATATCACCTATGACTAGGGATACCCTATAATCACCAATGAAATCTTGATAAAATAAAGGCTTGGTTTCAGCTTATTTCCCTAAGGACTTAGGTATTAGGTTGAAAGACCAAAGGTTTTCCCACTAAGGACTTAGGGGAAAACATCCACTGAGTTGAAATGATTTTTTTTATAAACTTCAAAGAACCATAACTTTTGACTCGGGTGTCCGTTTGACGTGTCGTTTCGACCGGTGGGAAGCTAAAATTATTTTCTAAACGATGAAAATTAGTTTGATGACAGTAGCTTAATATTTTACGGGTGAGGACACGGTATGTGTGAATATTGTATATATTGTACTTGCACTGTTGTGGTTGATAACGACGATGATGATTAAACGATACATGAGGATGATTTGTAGGTTGTTCCATGATACAACCATTTGTTGTTAGCCAAAGTGGCAATGATGTGGTGTATTACTCGTGTTGCATTGTTATGTTGTCACATGTAGACATTTCATATTTTGCATTGATTATGACGATGGCGTGGCCTAGATTGGCAAAGTGACGTGAGCTTGGCTCGATTATGCCCAAAATTGGCAAAGTGATGTGGGTTGATGCCCCGGGTACCACATGCATATTAGGAAGTCGGTCTCATTGCATATCATTGGTATTACTATTGATTTGATAATTATGATTCTTTGATGTGGATGTATATGTATTAGTATGTTGAAGTATTTTATGACAAATGTAGTGACTGAATGGAATAACATGAAGTATGATCATGTTGTCGCTACCGCGAAAAATGGAATCAGAGTCGCCACTAATATATTTATCCCATCAAGGGAAAGGAATATCAGGAAACCTAACTCAAAACAAGAACAAGGTCTTTCGACCAGAGAATAGGGTACGGGAGTCGGTTACGCAAGGGGGGGGGTGCTAGCACCCCTCACGCCTATCGTACTCGATGGTATCCACCTATGTTTGTTTCTATCTAAAAGGTGTATCTATCACTAATGCAATGCATGATTAAACCTAATTTTTTTAATAATTATTGTGCTCGCTAGAGTTGCCTCTATGCTTACGTATCCTCTTAAGAAGAATCAGAGCGCCGTAGTTCTGCTCAAGATTTTCTATGTTTTTTATTATTTGTTGGTATTTTTTAGTGAACAGTTACATCACACACCGCTGCTCGACCTTTGGATACTTAAGCTGGGAATGAAGCGGAAGTAACATGCTCTTAAAAGCAAAAAGAAAAGTATGTCGAGCGTTTTGAGCGACTCCCTTAAGCAAGTGAGACTCGAGCGACTCTTGGTTAGTGTTTTTTAGGGTTGGGAACTTCCACTCAAGTGATTCCCTAAAGCAAGGGAGACGAAAGTTTCCATTTCCTTTTTATCATTTCCAGCCTTTATTAAGTGTTTTATTGTGTTTTATTGATTTTTGTTTGTTATGCAAAAGGGGACCTATATCTCTAACTATCCTAGTATTAACATACTAATGGCCCTAAGGTCAAGGATAAGGGAATCTCTACCTATGTTAACATGCATAGACTACAACCTATGTTGTTCTATGTGACTATTCTTAATGAAGATTGAAGTCACCACCCTAAGGGAATATGGCAAACATATGGTAAGAGATAAGCAAAGAGCTAAAAGAAAATGAAGCCCATGGTAGGTGACTTAATGAAGTCCCTAACCAAGTCTACTCCTAAGAGAGACTACACACAATGAATCCCAAAAGTATAGCTAAAAAAGAAGTGAAATATCAACCAATACTAGCTACTAATTACCATTCAAATGTACATGAATCAAAGTTTTTAAACTTAAACCAGAATTGAATTAAAAATGGAATTAAAAGGAGTTATTTATATACAAAGTAGTTCTACATATATCTAATGAGAATATACCAAAGATTATAATGAAAATCTATTCCTAAGTCAATCAAATGAAATTGTTTACAAGAAGGTGCTAAACAAAACATTTATACACACATGAAAAGAGAAATTCAAGTAAAATAGGAGAAAAATGATTTAAAAATTCTATTTCAGGTCCTAGGCCTTCTAAACTATCCTAATTATATGTACAAAAATAACCAAATTTATTGCATAAATGCATTTCATTTTATGGGTAAAAACAACACAATTATCTATTAGAAACGCATATAAATCGGGTATAAAACCCTAAGCCAAAACCTAACTAAAACAAAGAGTTAGAAATTAATTTTTTTTATACACATTATCATGTATTAGTCTACTGAAACTACACAAAAATTGGTAATTAAATTCTAGTCCTAAGGCATCTAATTGAATTAATTTGCAAAATCTGTCAAAATGAAAAGAAAGTATGAACACACCCAAACAAATGATTTATTAAAAATGGAGGATCAATTTCTAAAAACCTACAAAAAATATTACAAATATTTAGATTCAAATTATTATCTAAAACCTATTTTTATTTATTTTTTATTTGAACCAAAACAGATTTATGAATTAAGGAGAAAAAGTTAGAGGGAAGCAAAATATTAACCAAGAAATGAATCTGTCAGGCTGGGGGTGCGAAAGTAAAAAGAATACATCAACATCAATGTCACACAAAAAGTCTGCTTGCCAAGGAAGTGTTGGTTGATTTTGAGAATCTTTTACCTAAAGTTGTCAAGGTGTTACCTTGGGAGTATAAACATGTTCTTGCAAGTATGAGGTATGATGTGGTAGAGATGAAACATATGATGTAGTGGAGTGTGCTGCTGCTGATATAGATGAAAAATATGATGAAGCTTAAGCAGTAGAGAAAGATGATTTTGAAGAGCTAAAGAAGTTGGCAACTGCATCTTTGAGTGAGAACCCAAGTGAGGTAGTTTTTAGTTTCTTATTTGTTAGTGTTAGGGTATAATTTTGTCCTTTTTGCATCAATAATATTAGCATTATGCAGCGAAATTTTATTATAGTCTTACTCTAATATGTGCTTTTAGTTGTAATATTCAAAGAGACTATATATTGAATAACATAACCAGGAATATTCCAGAGGAAATGGGTAATATCAAAACTTTAAGGAACTACTAGCAAGCAAATACATTCAGAAATATCTTCATTGGGTATTTTTTTAACATTAACTTCTATGTCAACTTTTAAGTATATTGAACTTGCAATACCTTCAGAAAATACTCTAATTTGGCTATTCTAGGTAAGTTATGCTATTTTGAATGCATTACTTTCTTTTGTATATTTTATATTATATCCATATTAAATATTCCATTTTTCATTTTGAAATGGCGCTTAAATTTTGCAGTGGTGTTAGTCAAACAGTCGTAAATCTACGATGGTGTTTTGAAGTGGTGCTTACAATCTGTTGTTGTGATCCGGGTGCTTTGGTTTCTGTTTGAGGTCGGTTTTTCCTAAAGAAGGATGATGATTCTGGTTTGTTCATGTTTTAGCATTTGATCTTTTAAGTTGGCTAGCTATTGTTTTAGGTAATTGGTTCAACATTGTTTAATGTGATTAGCTTTTGGTTTAAGTATTCAACTGGATTATTTTAAACCAATTTGAGTACTTCATACAGCTATACCAGTAAAAATTTCTAGCACAATTATTTATATTTTCTAAATTAGCAGCTTGAATGAAAAGATTGGTTGATATTTTCAAAACTGGTAAACATGATGTAGACTGTTATAAATTACATTATTTGAAGTGAATGTTAAGTAACCACTAACCTGTGATTATTTATGATATAAAAGATTATGAATATTGGAACATTTGTATGAGCTTTGAATCACAGTTAAAAGATTTTGATAATTAAATGGTAAAGCCATGAATCTTTCCAATATCATAACTACCTACTTTGAAAAAGCAGCAACAATCAAAGAATATACCTGTTGCATTGTCAAGTTTCTCTCTTTGCTTATCCTGTTGCATTGTATATACCTTAGGCTAAGTGCTTTGAAACTGGTGGAGCTGTTGCAATTAAGAAAGTCTTACAAGACTGGATGCTTAAAAATAGGGAACTCCAAGTTATGCGTATGTTTGAACCTACTAATATTATTAAACTAAAGCATTGTTTCTACTCAACAGGTGAAAAAGAAGAGGTGTATTTTAACTTAGTGTTTAAGTATGTACCTGAAACTGCCTACAGAGTTTCAAAGAACTATGTCAGGATGCATCAACACATGCCTATACTTATATGCACCATGTGGTTGGAGTCTGCCACTGAGACATCAAACCTCAGAATCTATTGGTATGAATTACTTTTTTATCTTCTAGTATTGGTGTTGTTATGATAACGGATACTTTGATTATGGATTCTTTTGTTGGATATCTTCAAGAAGCAATCTTTACTATTTACCCTGATACCACACACGTGATTGACTTTCCATCACTTCCTAATCATCTATTTGCTTTTACATCAAATATTGATGGATTTAGTTCGATGACCATGAGGTATAGCATCAAACTTGGATTCTGAGGTTCTATTAATGGTTTGATTTTTATTTCTTTTGATATTGACGATAATCCATCAATATTGCTTTCATAATTGATTACAGATTTGAGAACCTCACTCTGTCATTGGTTTGTTAGAATGCACCAATGGCAGCGATCGAAGACATGTACCAATTCCCTTTCGTGTCGATCATTTTATGCTTTAAGGTGTTCACATCATTCTTTGGGGGGAGAGGAAAGTAAATGCATTCTGGTCAAACACAAAATATTATATAGAAAACCATGGAAACCAAAATCTTATACACAAAATCTTATATAACACATCAAAATTAAATAGATCTTTGATTATCTGTAAACAGAAAACAAAGGAAATTGGTTTAGCTATTACTAAATTCTTTAAATGTAGGTACTTAAACTCAGTCTTGCCGCAATTTCATGTTTGGCAATGGTTTTGTGCGCCTGTTATTGAGATAGCCATAACTATTGTTGAACATAGTGCTGGCCAATATCATGTCTAGTTTATAATGGCAGATGTACAAGTACTTCTATACTTTACATTTCATACTATTAATAGTTACACTTTTAAGCATTTTGTTTCTTTTTCAATCATCTTAACTTTCGTATACAAATGAAGAAACCACACTGTTGTATTTGCAATAAAAATCTAAATGCCTATAATTCTACAATACTTTGATGAATGATATTTGTCTGTTATGGATATCTATTGTTTCTGTTTCAAAAACTGATGCTCAACATATGTTTCCACAGGTGACCAGAAGCATCAATACAGAATATGGCCAGGGATTTCGTGATCAAAGGGATGACAATCCTGCCCCCTTAATGCCCCAAATACTGATGGCATAAACCCAGGTCAATGTGTGTATTGAAGATAACTACATAGAAAGTGGGGATGATCTTGTAGCCATCAAGAGTGGTTGGGATCAATATGGAATCAACATGGCTAAGCCTAGCACAAACACCATAGTGAGAAAAAATTTAGGCACTGCCCCAACTTGCTCTGGAGTAGGAATAGGCAGTGAATGTCTGGTGGAATTTCAAATATTATAATAAAAAATTTGCACTTGTGAAACTTTGCAGTGGTGTTTCTTTAAAATCTGAAAATGATGGAGAGGGGTATCTAACAAATGTGAGTATAGGTAATATAAGAATGGGGAGGATGAAGATACCAATTAGGTTCAGTAGAGGTTCGAATGAGTATCCTGATGATGGGTAGAATTCAAAAGTTTTTCCTAGATTTAAAAATGTTTTAATCAGCAATGTGGTCGATGTAAATTCAACAAAAAGCTCCGGTTCTGGAAGTTGTAGTAGGCTCATCATTTGAAGGCTTGTGCTTCAAGAATATTACTCTTCTTGGTGTAGCCTTATCTACAACATGACGTTGTGACTATATTAAGTGGAGTTGCACCATAGCTTTAGAGGTTTAACCAATGAATTTTCTGTTTTACTTAACTTGATTGTTTTCTTCAACATTATGTGTTATTGTTATATATACAGTTTATACACTAGGAGAGAATCCAAACATGAAAACAGTAGAGACAACTTTGACTCAGATTTTATCTCTTTATTATTACTTTGATACTGAAAAATTCATTCAAAAAATCTGATATATTTATTCAATGTTTTTCATTAAAGCAATGTACTTCCTAGCATAGCCAGCAGTGAACTCCAAGACTGTCGCATAATATTTCTTGCAACCCAAAAACACTAATCTCCAAAGACCACTTACATCATTCAAGATTCAAGATCTTACAAAATGGTATATTTGCATAACTAGTATTGACAAAAGTTGAGAATCAAGATGAAGCTGAAATCTCATTCTTTATTTTTCTTCATGTTCCTCATTCTAGCCTTTAGCAACATACAAATAAGCTTAGCAGACTGTGATAATCTACATGACACATGCCTCACATCTCTGTCAGCAAGAAAGACATCATTCATCAATGGCATCTCCTACAATAACCCAACTAACAAATTTGTTCATGATTTCAAGACCATGGAGTTAAGCAAAGCTGGTTCAAGAGATAAGTTTGGTTCATCAGTCAACATTGTCACTGCTCCTAACAAATTCTACCATAGCGTTTCAATTATGAAAGTTACAACATTGTCACTGCTCCTAACAAATTCTACCATAGCGTTTCAATTATGAAAGTTACAACATTGTCACTGCTCCTAACAAATTCTACCATAGCGTTTCAATTATGAAAGTTACAATTGTATTTTTTTGATATGTTTTCAATTATGAAAGTTACAATTGTATTTTTTGATATGTTTCTCATTTCAAACATTTTGCTTCATACATTATATTTGAGATAAAGTCATAAATTAGGCCTCATGCATTCATTACTTCTGTCACATGTCTTTGTATATTATCCTTCCATATTCACAAATAAATTGCTTTAAAAATAATTCATTATATATATATATATATATATATATATATATATATATATATATATATATATATATATATATATATATATATATATATATATATATATATATATATATATATATATATATATATATATATATCAACTTTTTAGATGTACATGAACTTTTTAGAAAGTCATGTTTAAAATAATTACTTTAGTTCTAACTCTTAAAAGAAAAATAATTATTGTGATAAAAAATACTTATCTTTTTACTTTCTCTGTCTCATTAATCACTATTCATATAAGAAATACTTTATTTCATATTTTATAATTGTATTTAAATAAATTATATATCAACTAAAATTGAAAACTATTCATCTAAAAAGTTTTCGCGGGACACTATCACCAAAATACATTTTTTATTTTAATCAACAAAATATTATAAATATTTATAATTAGCATAAAATCACTATTTTCACGGAATACTATCACCACAATACCTTTTTTACTTAAACAACAAAATATTATAAATATTTATAATCATCAGTGATATTTGTAAATATTTATAGTTATTAGTCATATTTGTAAATATTTATATTTATTAGACATATTAAATTTATCATGTTGGTGATTTGATAAATATTTCTTTTTAAATATTTTCAGTTATTAGTGATTTTATAATAACAATTGTATATCATCAACAACATAGCCTTATCGAATTAATTAAGATACGAATAACTATTGCATCCATGTTCTTTTTTTACATAGCTACTATATATAGATTCATTTTATCTATATTATGTTTTGTTAATCTTAAATTAACATTCCTTATTCAAATTTTTAAACATTTTTTTTTACATTTGTAATATATTATTCATCTTAAAATTTAACTTACCCGTGCGGACGCACGGGTCTTCTACTAGTATCTACATTCAAATTATTATCTAAAACATGTTTTTATTTATTTTTTATTTGAACCAAAACAGATTTATGAATTAAGGAGAAAAAGTTAGAGGGAAGCAAAATATTAACCAAGAAATGAATCTGTCAGGCTGGGGGTGCGAAAGTAAAAAGAATAGAACTAAAATTATATTATGGCGCATTGGGCCTGATAGCATAGGGTGTGAATAGCAAGAATTCGTGGCCCAATTCGATTTTGACTTAATGCATAGCCCAAAACATGATCCATTTCCATTTCTCTATCTGTTTCATTTATTTATTCCACCAGCAATACCAACAATTATTTACACTATGGTTTTACTGCCAGAGAACGAGACAAAAAACAAGATGTCCATGAATCAATTGGTCAAATAATCACTTGAGCCACATAAAAACAAAATATCATAAGGGCCAACCAGAATGCAACACGTCATTTTCCAATCATTTAATAAAAGACAAAATAGAAAGAGAGTGGGAAAGAGGACGAATGGGAGAGTGCCACGCAGGGAATGTGATTGAAAACGTCAAAAGGGCCAGACGCCGGAGCTAGGGCTCCGGTCGTCTTCTCCGGCCAACCTCACCGCCGGAGCTACGTGAAAACGCCCAGAAAACTACAAGACCGGTACTGCCTGACTCGATTTTGCACGCAGAATCCGAATCTGATCCTAGTTTTTCCTAGTTCTTCCTCAAACATCATGAACGAATCCAAAATCGTTTGCCCTAACTAACAAGAGCTTCACCAAAATCAACAATATGCACGCCTTCATATCACTAATTCAAAACAAATCATAACCTGCAATTTGAACGAAAATGCAACATTCATCCACCTCATACATGTGGCCTATTGCCCAGTCTCCCGGTGGCGTGATCTCACATATGCACTCTATCTATATGCTCTATTTCATACCACTACACATGCTGAGAAAGGTTTCAGAAGCATACCTGATGATGAGCCGCAAAGAGACTTCGGAAAACTCTACAATCTTTGAGATCAGGATGTTGTCGATGAAGAACTATCTCCAGGATTCCTTATATCTCCATGAACTTCGGACTATTGCTTGAAGTTTGACGTTGAACAGGGCGGTATTAAGAGTTATGCAAGGCTTTTATCGCGAAATAAACGCGTACCGAAGAAATCTGATGGAAAGATCTTGAAGAGCAAAAGATCGAAAAGGCAATCTCGAGAGTGTGTGCACCAGTGGTGTGAAGGAGGAGTTGATGATTATTGTTGAAGAAGATGAAGGTTGAAGGTGGTGGTTGAATTCGGTTATGGTGGTGGTTGAAGAAAGTTTGTTGAAAAACGATTATGGAGCTTTGTGATGAAAGAGAGATGAGAGAAAAGAAAGAGTGAGGAGTGGTGAAGGATCGAAAGTGCCAGAGCAACTTTATGTGTGATACACATCCTCTTATATAGAGAGTGTATGAGTTTCTTTTATGATGGATATGTGAAGTGGGACTTACTATTTGAACACTCTTTTCAACAACTCAATGAACAAAGGAGCAACTTCTTTTTCCTGGTTTTTGCAATCCTTCACCAATATTTGTATTATTAGCTCACCCAAGAACATAGCCAAGATACCATCTTAACAAGCACTTTAATCATGACACAAGTCCCCAATCGATTCAAACATGAAGCCAACATGGAGAGGGCATTAGGTAGAAGAAGTTTGATGTTGTAAAGGACCAAGAAATATTGCTCATAACCTTTACAAAATGTCTTGAAACATGATGGTGCACAAGTGATTCATTCCTGCGCGCGCGTATCATGACTTGGCCCATGCTTTTGGTCAGAACACGACTTTGTGAGGGCAACACTTTAAGGGCTCATACCTTACTCATCATACATCCAAAATAAATGATCTTGGGCTTATTGGATAGAAGAGATGGTAGAGAGTGGTTTAGTATCAATTTTGATCCATATGGAGACTCATAAAGCCTTAAAATTTACATTCAAAATGGCACGCCACATGTTTGGCAAAATCCATACGCATGCCTTAGATTTCTGCCCAGCCAGGTGCTATATTTTGATCAGTGTGAATGTGCTAATTTGGAGCCTCATAGATGATTCAATACTCATCTAATTACCTTGATTTTGGTCTTGTTGGGTGGAGGGCATGGCAAAGAAGCGATTGACACCAAGTTAAAATTTATATAACTTTTGTAATGCTCTCAAATTAGCTTCCAATGTGACCCACCATGTGTTTAATCTATTGCTTGCGCCTGCCCAACAATTTGGCCCAGCAACTTAACTTGAATCAACTTGAATCCCCCAACTTCATCTCTTTGTATCTTTTCACCCAAGCTTCAATTGAACAAACTCACAACTAGAAAGTTGTTGTATGCCATGAACAGAACATTTTTCATGTTGTGACTTTTTTGAAATGGAGCCTTGAAATACGTGTGAGATGGTTGTGAAGTTGACTGTTCATCCGTTCTAAAAAACTCAAAATTTTCACTCAGTGTTGGAGATTTCTATTTTTGGCAAGTTTCCATTTCAGCTAATTTTCCAAATTTGGCAGTTTTGACATTTTCTTGATTTTATTTATTTCTTTGACTTTCTTTGACCGATTTTCCACCAAAAGTCAATATTTGACAGTTGACCCTGATTTTGACCAAAAAAGTCAACTTTCCCTGACTTTTCTGATTCCAGATGAATTTCCCGATTAATCCGTTTCCCATCCAATTTTTATCAAGTTTCCACCAATAAATCTCACTGAACATTTCCTCAAGGTGCCCATATTATTTCACACTCAAAAGTCATCTCCTGATTAACTGTTGACCCAAAAGTCGACTGGGTTGACTTTGGTCAAACCCTAGTTTTGGAAGACCTGGTGAACTTGAAGACTGTTTCTTCCAATCAAAGCATTGAATTAAAGGTAATGGAGCCCTAATCTCAGGAGAATTTCAATGCAGATGATAACACACAATTAGACCTCGGGTCTTCTCTTCTGAACCAAGAATTATTTTCCACGAAGCCTTTTTCTTATCAATTTTTGAATAGTAACCATGATATGAATGAATATAATGGATGAATGACCTAGATGATGTGTGCACATGAATGTGATATGAAAGCCAATTGGGGAATAAATAAGTGGGCAAATTTTGGGGTGCAACACATGTGAACTTGTATTTCGAATTGCTCATTATTATACTTCCTTTTATAATGTTATGATATCTCACCCCTTCTATTTGAGTGTTACCCTTATGTTGGTAACGTGCAGATAATCCGCAGTAGCTTGAAGAGGCGTTTAACTGAGGAATTTCCTTGCTTTGCGTTGTTGGGTCGGTTTCGCTCTGAATACGTAACACTTGGGGGTCTTTTCGCATTTGTTTTGTTATTTTTGGGAGTAAAGCTTTATAAACTCCATTGCTGAATTTTCTATTAGTGTTTTATGTTGGAACTTATTCTAAAGACGATGTTGTCATGTTATGTTTTAAGTTTGATGTTGGAAGTTCGTGAATAATTTGTATTGTTATTTTTCCGTTGCGATTAAGATAAAATAATTTCAGACATGATTAATTTGTGCTATGTGTTGCATATCTACATTTTTAATTACTATTAATTTCCTATATAATTACGTGGGGCATTTTAGTGTGTTACAAATTGGTATCAGAGCAGGTTAGCCTGTCCGACCAAGTTATCGAATCGTTGTGTTGTTTAACAATCGAGTATTATTAACTTGAGTTCTAACCGTTAATTGTGTTGTGATTAGAAGTTTGAGATGGCTAGAAGGAATGATGCTGCAATTGCTGCTGCTTTGGAGGCTATGGTTCAGGCTATGCAGAATCAGCCAAATGCTGATGAGAATGTTGCGTCTAGAAGTTTGGCTACCTTCCAAAGAGAGAATCTACCTGTCTTCAAAGGTACGTATAATCCTGATAGGGCGTTGACTTGGTTGAAGGAGATTGAGAGAATCTTCCGTTTGATGGACTGCACTCCAACGCACAAGGTTCGTTATGGGACTCATATGCTAGCCGTCGAGGCTAACGACTAGTGGTTAGAGACTCTTCAGAGATTGGGGACTGCAGGTGAAGATAAAACTTGAGTTGTGTTCCGTAGGGAGTTCCTGAGGAAATATTATCCTAAGTATGTCGGTTATTGCTTATGCTGCAACATTTGGTGAGTTGGCTAAGTTTTACCCGCACAATGATGGACCAACCGGTAAGTTTTTGAAGTGCATCAAGTTTAAGAATGGGTTGCGCTCTGAGATAAAGAAGGTAGTTGGATACCAGAAGATTCGTGTCTTTGCTGATCTGGTTCATAGTTGCAGAATTTATGTGGAGAATAATAATGCTCGTTACAAGGTTGTCAGTGACAGGAGAGGCAAACACCAACAGAATCGTAGTAAGCCTTATGATGCTCTAGCTGGGAAAGGTAAATAGAAAGCTGCTCAGGGTCAGAGAACTAGTGGGGGAGATGCTCCTACTGGTATTATGTGCCCAAATATGGGAAACCTGGCATAAGAGTAACGTGTGTACTGCTGAAGTGAGGAGGTGTTTCCGTTGTGGTAAGTTTGGGCAAGAGATAGCGGATTGTAAGCACAAAGAGGTTATATATTTTAACTGTGACGAGGAATGACACATTAGTACTCAGTGTCAGAAGTCGAAGTGGGAGCGGCCTGGTGGAAAAGTGTTTGCTTTCACTGGGACTCAAACATCCAGTAAAGACAGACTTATTAGAGGTACATCCTTCATTAATAGTATTCCTTTAATCACTATTATTGATACTGGTGCGACACATTTATTTATTGCTGCTGACTGTGTGAGAAAGTTGAATCTTGAGTTGTCCTCTATGAATGGAGAGATGGTTGTCGATCTTCCAGCTAAGGGATCGGTGAAAACTTCTCTTGTGTGCTTAAAGTGTCCCTTGTCAATCTTCGACAGAGACTTTGCGGTTGATTTGATTTGTCTGTCGTTGAGTGGGTTAGATGTGATCTTAGGTATGAATTGGTTAGAGCATAAGTCGATGAGGTTTTCTACTCCTGAAGAGGAGGGAGATAATTTATTGTCATCTAGGCAGTTGCGGCAATTGATGTAATACGAAGAGACTCAGATGTTCTCATTGATGGCGTCATTATCAGTGGAGAATCAAGCTATACTTGAGGAATTGCAAGTGGTGTGTGAATTTCTTGAAGTTTTCCCCGATGAAATTCCTGATGTACCACCGGAAAGAGAAGTCAAATTTACTATTGATCTTGTACCTGGTACCAGACCTGTTTCTATGGCACCGTACAGGATGTCTACATCTGAATTGGCAGAATTAAAGAAGAAATTGGAAGACTTGCTTGAGAAGAATTTTGTAAGACCAAGTGTATCGTCGTGGGGAGCCCCACTGTTGTTAGGAAAGAAGAAGGATGGGAGTATGATGCTATGTGTTGATTATAGACAATTGAATAAGGTAACCATTAAAAACAAGTATCCGCTTACAAGAATAGATGACTAGATGGATCAATTGATGGGTGCTCACGTATTTAGCAAGATTGATTTGAGGTCGAGTTACCATTAGATTAAAGTAAAGGATGAAGATATTCAGAAGACGACTTTCATAACACGATATGGGCATTATGAGTATTCGGTGATGCCTTTCGATGTTACTAATGCGTCGCGAGTATTTATGGAATACATGAACCATATCTTTCATAACTATCTGGATCAGTTTGTAGTGGTGTTTATTGATGACATTTTGATTTACTCTAAATCAGATGAAGAGCATGCAGAGCATTTGAGGTTAGTGTTGCAAGTGTTGAAGGAAAGGAAGCTATCTGTAAAGTTGTCCAAGTGTGAATTTTGGCTAACGGAGATGGTTGGAGTTATTAAAAGATTATGCTTTCGGTTTGAATTATCATCCAGGAAAAGCTAATGTTGTGGCTGATGCTTTAAGCCAGAAGATTTTGCACATGTCAGCTCAACTAATATCAATATCACATACAATTAGGTTTAGATCATATTGAGCTAAGTACAGTAAATGAACATGGTTCTCAAAGGAAACATCTTAAGACAAAGAGATGAACAAAAGAAATCAACCTAAGAGGAACTCGGAGTAGGACTTGAGATGGTTAATATTAGGAGAGGAGAGAAACTCGTTCACACTTCTGCAGACACACTCTCAGACTTGCATATATTTTATCTAACTTTATTAGGAAAGGAATAAAAGATCAGGAAAGACCTTTAAAAGATTTTGAGTTTGGGGGGTAGGTTATACAAAGGGAATGTATTAGCACCCTTAGTATCCATGGTTTTCCATGGGATCTTAATTTCTTAGCTCACTTTGTTTGACTTGTGTGTGTGTGTGCTTGAAAATACTTTGAAAAAGTTTAACTTTGTAATGTTTCTCGTATGAATGTATACAAAGTGTTACTTTTGAAAATATTTGTGTTTGGAAATAGTTTGTAAGAAAACTTGACTTTGTAATGATTTTTGTATGAATGTATACAAAGTGTTTTTCTTTTGAAAATAGCTTTGGAAGTATGAGGTGTGAAAATGAATTTGAGTGTGAGCAAGCAATTAGGAGCACCTACCCACTAAGTAACGGTCTTTCCTATTCTATTATGTTTTCTTTTGGAGATAGTATTATCCATGCCATTAGTTGGTAGGAAATCCTATCTATTTGATGTGAAGGGACAAGCGTGGGGTCATCGAATGGTCATAGAAGGCAACATGTAAGGATACCTTAGCAATTCAAAGGGACTATCATCATTTTTCCGTAGGCAACCGAGGGACTAGTTCATCTTTTCGTAGGCAACTCAAAGGGTCATCGCGGGAATATGATCTTTATGTCAAAGGGACTATGATGATATTAATCGTAAACATCTTTTGCTAAAGTATCCTTACGCTCGAGGGACATTACCATGTGATCGAAAGGCAACAAGAGAGGTTACCCTAAAGATGAGCGTGTGAGAAGTGTATTGATTCAGATATTTATCTTGAGTTTAGGTTAACTATGTTCAGTTATTAGTCTTTCCATGCAATCCTATTAATCATACATCTAGCAGTTATAACAGTTTATATGGTGCAGAAAGCAAATTGCTCAAAGTAAACCCTAATTACTATTACATGGCTTCGGGGCAGATGCATAATTAGTAAAAACCTTGCTGGAAAATAAAGTGCGGAAAGTGAAAAGTCCTAATTAAGCTATTATATCCCATAAGCAATTACATAATTGGAAAAATTATGCGAAGAAATAAATAGCGAATGAATTAAAAAATCGAGAATAGATTGAAGGAGAGAAGAGAAAAAGATTTAGGGTTAGAAAAAGATTTAATGTTAATTTTTTAAGTGAAAACCTAATTCTAAATTAAATCTAATTAATTAATGAAAAAATTTTAATTAGTTAATTATGTACAGTTAAATCTAATTAGATCTAATAAAATCCTAAATGTCAAATTTGGTTTTAATTATTAAATCTAAAAAATCTAATCAAATCCTAATTACTAAATTCATAAAATCAATTAAACCTAAATCTAATTATTTTTTATATTTTTTATGACTAAATAAATTAAATGATTAAATAAATAAAACCTAATTAATTAAATTAATTGAATGTTGGAAAGAAAATTATTTTGTTAACCTAAACCCTAATCCTAATGTGATTTTATTAGCGGTTAATTTAAATGGTTAAATATTAATTACAAGGTTAATTATGAAAGAAAGGAAAATTTGGAAAATTGCACAAAATAATGTAGGATGCTGGGAGTTGAACCCAGGTCCTCTTGGTTACCAGCGTGTCCCCTTGACCAATTGAGCTGCTATGATTAGTTATCAATAACTAGTAAACAAATATTAAAACGCACGTAAATTGTAAAAGTAAAAAAAGTAGTCAAACTAGGTCCCACGCACTATGAATGGAAGAATCAGAAAGGACCAAAATGCCACGCGTTCATCTTCTTCATCCTTTTGAACTTGGAAATTTGCTACGAAATAGCTATGAATCTGCTACGAGTTTGCTACGATTTTATTCGTAGCTAAGACTTGCAAATCTCAAACTCAAAAAATATGACATATCAATTGCACACAGGGGCATGATTTGATTGTAAATTTCCTTCTGAGCACGATGGTGACCTTCGTTTGGCCTGAAAGTCCCTGCAAGTGTGAAAACGAACGCAATGCACCTCCGTGCCCTAACAGTGGCACAACGCGTTCTAGGCCTTAAAGCTTCACACCAATTGTTCAAAGCTTCTCTAATTGGTACCAGGAAATCAAGCATATGATTAGTTTGAATTAAAACATGTTAAAACGTAAGCTACGAAAATCTGAACACATACGATAATGATGAACATGATATATGCATTCAAACATTATATGACTTATCTATTGATGCATTCTTACCCTTTAGCACCTCAGGAGTGGAATGGAATGATTGGAATGCTTTGAAACTTGCTAGAAGGAGTGATACGATCTTTCCCTATTCTTTGACTTTTTGCAACTCCTAGAACCCTAGTCTCCTTGCCAGTTTTCCTCCTCCCATTGGTCTGAATGTGATGAGTATATATAATGGAGTGTATTAGGTCAAAAGTTGGGTTTGGAACTCAAGTTATTAGTGAGATTGAAATTTGATTCAAATATGTATTAAATCTTCCATTTTTTGACCAATCTCTCTCCATATCTTGCACCAACGAATTTTGGACTTCATGGAGTGTTCTTTAGGCCTTTAAGTGATTGTAAATAAGGCCATGCAAATTAATTCAATTATTTTTGTATTTTACTTAATTTATTTAGCTTTTAATAAAATCTAAATAAATATAAATAAAGGTTAAAAAAATAAATTGATGGAATTAGAGGTCCTTAATTAGGTCATGGATATGTTTGAAATCAAAATCTTAGGCCAATTAGTTAAGAAACTCAAAATTGTCCAATTAGGGTTTCATGCATTCTTCCAAAATTATCCACTTGCACCACTCATATCTTGATCAATTTCTACCATACGAAGGTGTTCTTGAGCTTTCTAGAAACCTTAAGAAGTCTACTACAACCTCTTGGTGGTCATTTGTTCATTTGGAGCTTTTACCTTCATGTACATTGCTTTGACCAAATATGTATATTTGTTGACCTTCAAGATGACTTGTAATTTTTTGACCTATATCTTTCAGATGAAACATTTTTGGCCTTTTCTTTGGTTTGAAAAAGTAGTAGAGAATTGAATTTCCTTCAAAATAAGCTTTGGTTTGGAAATTTCTGATGAAGCATGTGAAAGTTATGTTTGGTCAAAGTTCACTTGACTTTTGCTTAGAAACCTAACTTTGACTTTTGATGATCTTTGAGATTTTCTTGATGAATCATGATCAACCCTTGATCAAATGATGGATGTGATCTCAAATCCTTGATCTTGACCAAAAATCTTGAAGTTTGAATGTATATTGACCATAGTTGACTTTTAGGTTTAACACACTCGACTATTGATCATTTGAGCAATTGATTGAGCAATCTTGTAGTGTGAGGCTTGAAACTTGGCATGGAGGTATCTTGAGACATATGATATACTATGAAGTCCACTTGAGGCTTTAGAAGTTCCATTTCCTTGAGAGAAACGAAAACCCTAATTGGAGGCCTATTGCTTTGGAGATTTTTTGAAACAAATTGTCTTGAAGATGTGAGGGAAAATTTGAGGGTGCAACACCTTTCTAACGATGCTTTCAGCTCTTTATATAGGCCAAGGAATTAGGGTTTCTTCAGATTCCTTGGATCATGGGCCTAGATGCAAGAATTTTACCCAGCCCAAGAATCCTCAATGTCTTCAGCATAGAAAAGAAGGTATATCTGTACCAACCGACAGAAATGGGAGACAAGGCGAATTGTGCAGTCTGCCACAGCAGGCTCTGGTTTAAATAATTTGAATAATTTCCAATATCATTTTCTGCACCCACCGAGTCTTTCCCTCTAATTTGTACTTGTTCCCACTCTCTCTTTACTAGCACAATAACTTACAAGTATCGTTTCTTCATGCATTAAGTCTTTTCCTCTCGTAGCCCATCATGAGACTATTCTGGTCTTGCCTTAGCTTGAGTATTAGCTAACCTCTACACATAAAACACAATCAATACTAACAAATGGGAGCACCTAATGTACTCTAACTAATTTGATTAAGACAACACAAATGCAGAAAAACAAAGTAAATGTTAGAACAAGAATTGTTCTGATCAATATTCTTAGTTTTGATGATAACAATGTATATGAATTTTGTATAAGACAATGTGGTACTCTAATCCTATGCATTTTCCATTTCAGGAAATATATGATGAGTATGCACAATTCAGCGCTAAGAAGCACTGACTCAGAAGGTTCAGTATGCAACATCAGAACATGCTCTCGGAAGACATCAGAAGATGGTCAAGCAAAATCAGAACATGGTCTATTGAAGCATCAGAAGAACTTGAGATCAGAAGCACACTAGAAGCACTTCAAAGTCAGAAGACAAGAAGATGCTCTGCACCAAGCTGTTTGACTCTGATTAATTCAAACGTTGTATCTACAAAGATCAGATCAGAAGCAAGTACAAGATGGCAGGCTACGGTGACTGACAAAAGGAACGTTAGAAGCTTTTAAAGGAAAAGTCAGTTAAAGCAGGAAAAGCAAGGCTCGAGGTAGTTGACAAAAGAGTGAAACATTAAATGCAATGCTATACGGATCATGCAACGCATTAAATGCTCCCAACAGTCATCTCAAAATGCCTATAAATAGAATTTCTGATGATAAGCTGAAAACAACACTCTTGCGCAAAAATACAGAAACGCTGTCAAATTCAAAATCTCTCAAACTTCATCTTCAACCTCACTTCATTACTGTTGTAATATCTTAGTGAGATTTAAGCTTAGAACTTAAGAGAAATATCACAGTTGTGATTATAGCTTATTAAGAAGCATTGTAATACTCTTGTAAGAATTTGTTTACATTAATTTGTAAAAGGTTCCTAGAGTGATCAGGGTGTGATCAGAATACTCTAGAAGACTTAGAAGGTATCAAAGTGGAAAACCATTGTAATCAAGGTTGATTAGTGGATTAAATCCTCATGTGAGGTAAATCACTCTAAGGGTGTGGACTGGAGTAGTTTCGTTAACAACGAACCAGGATAAAAATCATTGTGCAATTGTTTTTCTCTTAAGAGTTTTTAAAGTCACACTTATTCAAACCCCCCTTTCTAAGTGTTTTTCTATCCTTCAATTGGCATCAGAGCGCCGGTTCTAAGGTGCAAGCACTTAACCGTGTTAGAAAAGATTCAGGAAGAGAAAAACACATAGTTTAGATGGGTGGTGAGATTCCAACACCTACATCTACATCTGGCTCTGCTGAGCAACACAATGGAAATGGTTACACTAGACCACCAGTATTCGATGGTGAAAACTTTGAATATTGGAAAGATAAACTCGAAAGTTACTTTCTTGGATTAGATGGTGACTTATGGGATCTTCTGGTGGATGGCTACAAACATCCAGTGAAAGCTCGAGGAGTAAAGCTGACAAGACAAGAAATGAGTGATGATCAAAACAAAGAATTCAAAAATCATCACAGGTGTAGGACTATTCTGCTGAATGCTATTTCTCATGCTAAATATGAGAAGATATCAAACAGAGAAACTGCCTATGACATATATGAATCATTGAAAATGACTCATGAAGGAAATGCCCAAGTCAAGGAGACCAAAGCTCTTGCCTTAATCCAGAAATATGAAGCCTTCAAGATGGAGGATGATGAAAACAATGAAAAAATGTTCTCAAGATCTTAAACTCTAACTGCTGGATTAAGAGTGCTTGACAAGGGATACACAGAGGCTGATCATGTCAAGAAGATCATCAGAAGCTTGCCCAGAAGATGGGGCCCAGTGGTGACTGCATTCAAGATAGCAAAGAATCTGAATGAAGTCTCTTTGGAAGAGCTGATCAGCACCTTGAGGAGTCATTAAATAGAGCTGGATGCTAATGAACCTCAGAAGAAAGGTAAGTCTATTGCATTAAAATCTAATTATAAAAAATGCACTAACGCTTTTCAGGCTGAAGAAGAAGATTCTGAAGAATCAGAATCAGAAGAAGAAGATGAACTGTCCATGATCTCCAGAAGGGTAAACCAACTCTAGAAAAGCAAGCATATGAAGTTCAAGAACTTCAAAAGTTCTAAGAAGCTTGAAAAAGGAGAATCTTCTGGAAGAAGAAGATATGACAAGAAGAAGGTCACGTGCTTTGAGTGCAATAAGCCAGGTCACTACAAGAATGAGTGTCCAAAGCTTCAGAAGGAGAAGCCCAAGAAGAAGTTTCATAAGAAGAAAGGTCTTATGGCAACTTGGGATGATTCAGATTCATCAGAATCAGAATCAGACTCTGAAGGAGAGAAGGCAAACATTGCGCTGATGGCCACAGTTGATGATGGATTAGAATCTACATCAGAATCAAATTCTGAAGAGGTATTTTCTGAACTATCTAGAGAAGAGTTAGTTTCCAGTTTAACAGAACTTCTGGAACTCAAGGCTCATCTTAGTATCAAATACAAAAAGCTGAAAAAGCTATTTGATTCTGAAACTAAGAAGCTGGAAGTAGAAAATTCTGAACTGAAGGAAAAAGTTTTAAAACTATCCAAAAATGTTGGATCTCCTTCTGACTCAGAAAATTCTATTCCTAGTCTGAACCATGTTCTTAAAGAATATGACTTGAGCTTTAGGAAGTTCTTATCTAGAGGTATTGGAAGAAGTCAACTTGCCTCTATGATATATGCTGTTAGTCGAAACAAGAGAGTTGGCATAGGATATGAGGGTGACACCCCATACAAACTTGAACCTGTAGATGATATAAAAATCACATACAAGCCATTGTATGATCAGTTCAAGTATGGCCACTCCCATGATATTAGGCTCACATCACATGCTAAAAGTTTTCACATTACACACACTAAGAAGCATGTGACACAACCCAGGAAATATCATGTAACCCAGAATAAGGAATATCATACTGTACCTCTTGTTAATTATAATGCTAAACCCAAGTTCAATTAGAACTTGAGGAGAACTAACAAGAAAGGACCCAAGAAAATGTGGGTACCTAAGGAAAAGATTATTCCCGTTGCAGATATCCTTGGCTGCAAAGAAGACAAAGGAAAGCATGTCATGGTACCTGGAATCTGGGTGCTCTCAACACATGACGGGAAGAAGGTCTATGTTCCAAGACCTGGTACTTAAATCTGCTGGAGAAGTTAAGTTTGGAGGAGATCAGAAGGGCAAGATAATTGGCTCAGGAACCATAAGTACTGGTAACTCTCCTTCTATAACTAATGTTCTTCTGGTAGATGGATTAACTCATAACTTGTTGTCCATAAGTCAATTAAGTGACAATGGTTATGACATAATCTTTGATCAAAAGTCTTGTCAGGCTGTAAATCAGAAGGATGGATCAATCCTATTTATAGGCAAGAGAAAGAACAACATTTACAAGATTGCTCTTCAAGATCTTAAGAATCAGAAGGTAACTTTTCTTATGTCTGTTAGCAAAGAGCAATGGGTCTAGCACAGAAGATTAGGCCATGCTAGTTTGAGAAAGATTTCTCAGATTAACAAACTAAATCTTGTCAGAGGACTCCCAAATCTGAAATATAAATCAGATGCTCTTTGCGAAGCATGTCAGAAGGGAAAGTTCTCCAAACCTGCATTCATGTCTAAGAATGTTGTTTCTTCCTCTAGGCCGCTAGAACTTCTGCACATTGATCTGTTTGGCCCAGTCAAAACAACATCTATCAGAGGGAAGAAATATGGATTAGTCATCGTAGATGATTATAGTCGCTGGACATGGGTAAAGTTCTTGAAACACAAGGATGAGTCTCATTCAGTGTTCTTTGACTTCTGCACTCAGATTCAATTTGAGAAAGAATGTAAAATCATAAAGGTCAGAAGTGATCATGGTGGCGAATTTAAAAACAGATTCTTTGAGGAGTACTTCAAAGAAAATGGTATTGCCCATGATTTCTCTTGCCCTAGAACTCCACAGCAAAATGGAGTTGTAGAGCGAAAGAATAGGACTCTACAAGAAATGGCCAGAACCATGATAGACGAAACCAATATGGCTAAGCATTTCTGGGCAGAAGAAATAAACACTGCATGTTATATTCAGAATAGAATCTCTATAAGACCTATTCTTAATAAGACTCCTTATGAATTGTGGAAGAACAGAAGGCCCAACATTTCATATTTTCATCCTTTTGGATGTGTTTGTTTTATTCTGAATACTAAAGATCATCTGAGTAAGTTTGATTCTAAGGCACAGAAGTGTTTCCTTCTTGGATATTCTGAACGCTCTAAAGGCTATAGAGTATACAATACTGAAACATTGATTGTTGAAGAATCAATCAATATCAGATTTGATGATAAGCTTGGTCTTGAAAAGCCAAAGTGTAGCGGGGAAAATCTGATATCGAAGCCATGGGATTGACTCGAATCAATATTTCATTTGAAATCGCCACCGCGCTTTATTTTTTTCAAAGGAAAAGGGAAAAGAACGAAAAACCCAAAGTTTTGTTTTTAAAACAAGAAAGAGAACTCAGGTTCGGGTGTTGATTATATGAGGGGAAGGTTTAAAGCACCCCTCATATCTGTGGTACTCCACAGGAACCTTTTTGAAAATCTGTGTCGTGTGTGCTACAAAAAAGGTTTGTTTTATTTTTAAAATAAGCTCGGCAAAGCATTAAGCTTTGTGCCTACATACCTCCTCGATGTAACGTGGCCTGGTTCACGGTTTTCAGAAAAAAAAAGATTTTTAGGCTCAAAGTTTATTTAGCCCTCCCCGACTTCGTGATGTTCTCCAGTCCTATGTTCAGTCAACTCAACATGAGTATTCATCTCTCAAAAGGATTTTGTGCCATTAAAGATCCAATGAAACTTTCTTGGGAGTAGCAGTCACCTCTTTTTGTCTTCGTTTTTGTATTCACACAGATTTATTCATTTTTGAGGACTTTTGCTTTGTAGTCCTTTCTTTTCACTTTTCACTCTTTTCTCGTTTTTTTAATTTATTTCCCTAACTTTTGCCTGGACTGATTCTTTTGAATTGGTCGTCCAGCGGGATGCTCTAACTTTTTCCTAAGTCACTTGTTTTCAAGTTTTTGACTTAGCGAGCCTTTTTCTTCTTTATTTTTTTCTTTCCTTTTTATTCCTTTGATTTGAAAAAATCGTGTGACATTGACTTTGTCTTGACTTGCTGAGAGGGTTGTGACTGCCTCGCTCCTTGGCGTATGGAAGATAACCATTGTGGTTTCACATTGTCCAGCCTTTTGATGCGCGGGGAATAACCATTGTGGTTTTCCATGATCCAACCATTGATGTGGATATGACATGCTTGACCTTTGGATGCACAATCCTTTTTGAAATATGAACACTCGGTCAAATTAACTGAAGACTACCATGCCCCAGGTTAAAAATTAGGGTTTTTTCGTTTAGAAAAGAAACTCCTACTTCAAGGCTCAAAGGGGTTAACAAGGGATTATCTTCCTTATATCTCCGGTGTTTGGGAATTTGAAACAATGCCTGTACATCATCAGCAGGGTTTTATTCAAAAGCATACAACCAAAAATTTTGCGTTTTCAGATCATCATCCTCCCTCCAATCTTTGCATAAGCAAGAGTTTGGGAAAAGCAATTGGTATCATAATGCATTGAGAACGAATATGAGTGAAACGAATGGATTACTTCAAGACAAACATTATCATTGCATTAGCATTAACATTCAAAAATAAACAAGTTTCTACATGCAAACAATGCATTGAAAAACAAGAAATATTACAAATGGAAATCAATAAGAATACTAAAAACTAAGGAGACTCTCTCCATCTGGGTTTGTGCTGAAGGAAACATCTTTCAAACTTCAGGCTACCGTCAATAGTGATTCATTCATGCTTTGGCAAGGAATTGAATTGAACAGCAGGATCAACATCTCGGAAAGTCAAAATACTAGCATGGAATAATCTTTGAACTTCAATCTTGAGAGGCCAACAGTCCTCTAAGCCATGTCCAGGAGTATTCTAATGAAAAGCACTAGTAGCATCGACTTTGTAGCACCAAGGGAGTTTCTCGGGAACAAGAGGCGGTGACCTTATTTGAACCAAATTCTTACGAATCAAAGCAGGGTACAATTCCGTGTAAGTCATGGGGATGGGATCAAAATTCCCCTTTTGAGGTTGATTTTGCTCGTTCGGTGGAGGAGCTCGATGACGAGTACTCTGCTCATAATCTAGAATCGCATGAACTGAATTGGATACAGGAATGACATACTGACGTTGATGATGGTTAACTCCTCTGATTCTCTTCTTTGAAAAGTCATTACCAAACTTCTTCACAATACCAGCTGAGTTACCTTCTTCAAGCAAACATTCCTTTCGGACATCTTTTTCTAGAAGTGCTTTCATATCCACCTTTCCATGGGAGTCAGTAGGTGTACGGACTATTATCCCCTTAGGAAAGGATGAGTTCAGAGTTTCGAGAAAGACCTTTGCCATCCTTTTTTCCTTCATAGGAGGATTGACTTAGGCAACAACTAGAGCCTCAACCAGAGCAGTCAGATGCTCCATACCAACCTTCAGAGTAATCACCTCTTCACGGCGTTCACGAATCTCTTGCTTGATGCTTTCCATTTCTTCTTAGCACAAGTTTTGTACTGATGATACCTGGAGAAAGGAAATAAGGCTCTAGAAGAACTTCTTTAGAAAGTAGGACCAAATGCAGAATGATGCATGCAATGCAAATAATTTGTTTTTTTATTTATTTTTGAGTTTCAAGGAAATTAAGATATTAACTTGTAAACACTCAAACATTGGACTAAAGTTTTGATTAAGTTATCATTAAAATCAATCATCCATTTTGGTGGATTAGAGTTTTCACTCTATCAACACCCAAGATCCATTGAGTTTGATGAAACTTATGATGTTTACAAGGAAAGACCTCTAAGTTCCTTGAATATCAAAGGAAAAAGAGTTTTCATGGATGCATGAATGCATGGTTTATGAATCAACCACAACCAAGAGCACGCAAGGTAACATAAGATCATAGTTCAAAGGTTCGACGTCACGAGCATGGAGCCATGGGTCTAACCATCCCCAAAGGTATGATCTAAGGAATTTTGTACCTGCCAATCGGGTTCTACAAAGGTTCCCAGAGTTTTCAATCTTCTATCGGATACTACCGGCACGCACAATTGCTCATGGGCGCCAATAATATGCCTAAAAAGACCTCGTCTGAGCGTAGCATCGCATGACAACAAGCTCAAATTGGTACTTGACCTTGTTTCTGCGCTACATCCTAAAAAGGCTTAGATGGGTTAAAAGGGTTCTAGGCCATTCAGCTTCTACGGACACTCACTATTGAAAGTAATAGCGTTATCACGATGATTCGTAACAACCTCTACTACCTTCCATGAGGCCTCCACTGATTGGGGTTCCACCATATGACGCTCATGGTAAGGATTGCTCCTGACATGCGACTATTGGTCTTACCACCTCCTATCTCAAGTTACTCACCAAAGTCCGGGTTAGAACTTTATCTCATCATAGAGGAACCATCGAGCACCAAAAAGAAAAAAGAAAATAAACACACAAAGCACACAACAATATATACAGATAAGAAAACACACAGATGATCAAAAATAGGCTTAACACACTTAAAACAGGATCCCTAGTGAAGTCGCCATTTTTCTGTAGCGGGGAAAATCTGATATCGAAGCCATGGGATTGACTCGAATCAATATTTCATTTGAAATCGCCATCGCGCTTTATTTTTTTCAAAGGAAAAGGGAAAAGAACGAAAAACCCAAAGTTTTGTTTTTAAAACAAGAAAGAGAACTCAGGTTCGGGTGTTGATTATATGAGGGGAAGGTTTAAAGCACCCCTCATATCTGTGGTACTCCACAGGAACCTTTTTGAAAATCTGTGTCGTGTGTGCTAAAAAAAGGGTTTGTTTTATTTTTAAAATAAGCTCGGCAAAGCACTAAGCTTTGTGCCTACATACCTCCTCGGTGCAATGGAGAAGTCAGAGCTAATGTAGTTCCGCTTAAAGGGAAAAACGTTTTTAAAACAAATAAACACTTTATCGTCGTTGGAGAGAAATACTCAGCCATTGATCTTGAGCATGAGAACAAATGAGTTCTTTGCATCGCAAATGAAAGAAGGGCTCCAACTCGGATAAAATCAACGAGTATGCCACTAGCTCTCTCACGCGGAAAAGATCTCATTATATCAATCAATTTCAAAATCGTGGGGTATAACCACTCGTTTCGACAATTAACGGTGTCTAAACTTTGAAGAAAAAGGCCACTAAGGGCAAAAGATATTTTTTAAAGAAAGGTTTTGAAAAAGGTTTGCAAACATAAGAATATTTTGGAAAAAGTGAGAAGATTTTGAAAATTTAAGAATGGGAGGAGATGAAGAGGCTATCCTATTGCGTAAAATAAAAGCTAAGGAAAGAAACGGTCTAACCGAAGAAGAAGCCAACACTTGACATTGTGAGTTAAGGTAGATTTCCCATCCTTTGGACTATTAATACCAAACCAACATTATCACTTGGGGATCTAGAGAGACTTATTATCTTAGCACCACTTTGCATTAAGCACATTAAAATTCTGACGGAAATCGGGCAGAGTAACGACTATTTTCGGGTAAAATCCTTATATCAATGCCTTGGAATTAACCATCAAGGGCTTTCAAGGAAATACCTGCACACATAAACAGACAACAATCCAATGCTAGACAGACAGAATAACAGCAGAGTAACAACAGAATAAGGGTCCAGAGGTCCTAAGTCCATAAGTCCGAATCTCCAAAATGCTCAGGATAGTAACCAATAGTCCAAAAGAGAGCCTTAAGCGTTTTTTAGATTTTTGTTATTTATTAGTGTTTTGGCATAAAAGTAAAGTATGGTCCAAGTGGACAAAAAGAAAATGGCGGAAACATAAACAAATGTCCAAATGGACAAAGAGAAAAATAGCGGAATGTAAATATGATGAAATGATAAAATAAAGCGATAAAGCGAGAAATATAAAGAGCGGTATGATAAATTGCGGAAATTAAAGTTAGTTGTTAGATGTTAAAGATAACCATCTTGAAACTTGTCAAGTATGTTATCAAAGTTAGTAGTAAAGATCGATGGTGAGTGAAGGATGTTCTCGGATTTAAATTCAATGGAACTTTCTCAGAAGCTTGATAAAATCATAGCGACTACACGATAAATCTCCATAAGTCTTAAATCAACCGCATACAATTCTCTTCCATATTTGATCTTTTTTGTTCGGGACACGAAATATTGCGCTATGTTAAGCAGATCGCCAAGTGATTTATGTGGAAATCACCTTACAACGAGGCCGGTCAGAACTTTATGTGCTAATGCATGCGAGAGAAATGATATGTAGATCATTCTCCGAAAGCAATACCGCACGAAAAGAAAATAGGTAACGATCTAGTCTTTACTAAGAATCCATAAGAATTCTCAAAGTGTTAATACTTTCATCGATCAAAAGAAAAAAAGGAGAAGAAGAAGATAAAATGCATAAAGTAAAGTCAACTCACACTATCATTAATATCATTCATCTAATATTATGGATTTGGTCCTTTCAAACCTATCAACATCCTAGATCCAATGATATTAATGAAATGGAGGAAGAAGAATAAAATTCACAAAAGATAATCAACTCACACTATCATTAATATCATTCATCTAATATTATGGATTTGGTCCTTTCAAACCTATCAACATCCTAGATCTAATGATATTAATGAAATGGAGGAAGAAGGAAGCCAAAACAAGCATAAAAATGGCAAAAAACCACATTCTGCCAGCAGGAAATCGATTTCATGCAGGGGGAAATCGATTTCCATAGTGCAGTTTTCAAAAAAACAAGTTACGTCCAGCAGGAAATCGATTTCTGCCTTAAGGAAATCGATTTCATCAGTGTAAATTTCAGCAAAAACATCATTTAAAGGCATGAAACTTGATTTGAACAAATATACAAACACCTTATGATCACACATCAACTTGAGCACAAAATTTCCATCACAAAACCAGCAAATATCATCAATATAGCATAAAAGATGCATTGAACACAAGCAATAAAGATCTACATCATGGATCTAACAAATTACCACTTCTTGAACAAAAGTCTTGGAGTAGCTTCAAGAGCAAGCACAGAGTGTATGGATCTTTCAAATTTGGAGATGAACAACCAAAGAAAAGAGAGAAATGTAGGAGGTTTAGTTCAAAATTAGCAAGATTCAATGTGAATCTCACTAATCTTATGAAAATGAACTTTGGGTGAGGGTTTTGGAAAGGGTGAGAAATGAATTTGCAAGCAATTTTTTGGCTCTCCAAGCTTGAGAAATGAGAGAGTAGTGGTCTCTATTTATAGGATGAGAGCAAGAGTAGTGGCAATTTGGTCATTTGCTCTTGGTTAATTAACTTGTGTTTAATTGGTGATTAAAGTGGCATTTAAATGGTAAAAAATGGTAAAATGAGGTTAAAATGGAATTAATGAAGGGAATTATTTTGGTGAGGTGGAAAATTGGTAAAATGACAAAAATGGTCAAAGAAAATAGGTGCCGAAATCAAATCAAGCTTCCCTCTCTATTTTTTTTGAATTTCGCCTTAAAGAAATCGATTTCTCCCAGGAGTGAAATCGATTTCACTCTGTTCCAGAAGAGAATTTGGCGCAAAATACACTAGGGAAATCGATTTGCCCAGGAGGGAAATCGATTTCATGCTGTCCAGAATGTGATTTTGTTGAAAATTGCTGTAGGGAAATCGATTTACCCAAGAGGGAAATCGATTTCATCAGTCCAAAATGTGGAAAATGCCTTGTTTATTGCATGTCTTGGCTTGGTACCTACAAAACAAAAGCCTACAAAGAAACAAAGCAATATTTTTGGTATTTGGGTTAGTATAATATGCATACAAGATAAACAATCATTGGTACTTGACGGTCCCTCTTATTGATGAGGTGAGTGCAACACCACAAACAAAACTTCCAAGTGAAGCTCTTGATTAATGATTGGGATATGAATGATATATGATCTTAGGGTCAAAAATTGGGGTATGACACAAAGCAGTTTGAGAATTTTGCAGATATAGATATCTCAATTTTAGACGCTGAAGAACCAAGAAGCAAAGTATCAGAAGCTGAAGAACCCAGAAACAAAGGATCAGAAGATCAAGTTGCTGCTTCTTTAGAGAATCTCAGAATTTTTGAAGAGCCAACTGTCAGAAGATCTTCTAGACTCACCTCTGCTCACTTAGAAGATGTCATTCTTGGAAAGAAGGATGATCCTATCAGAACAAGAGCATTCCTTAAGAACAATGCAGAGTGTCAATTAGGTCTTGTTTCTCTGATCGAGCCAACTTCTGTTGATCAAGCTCTAGAAGATGCGGACTGGATAATTGCCATGCAAGAAGAACTAAATCAGTTTACAAGGAATGATGTGTGGGATCTTGTTTCTAAACCACAAGGATTTAACATCATTGGTACAAAGTGGGTCTTCAGAAACAAGCTAAGCGAAAAATGAGAAGTTGTAAGAAACAAAGCCAGACTGGTGGCTCAGGGCTATAGTCAGCAAGAAGGTATTGACTATACAGAACCTTTGCACCAGTGGCCAGGTTAGAATCTATTCGCTTATTGATTTCTTTTACCACTCAACACAACATCACTCTATATCAGATGGATGTTAAGAGTGCCTTCTTAAATGGTTATATAGATGAGGAAGTCTATGTCCACCAACCTCCTGGTTTTGAAGACTCTAAATCTCCATATCATGTTTTCAAACTAAAGAAATCATTATACTGTTTGAAGCAAGCTCCTAGAGCTTGGTATGAAAGATTAAGTTCTTTCCTTCTAGATAATGGTTTCACTAGAGGAAAAGTGGATACTACTCTCTTTTGTAAAACCTTTAAAAAGGATCTTTTAATTTTCCAAATTTATGTTGATGATATTATATTTGGAACATCTAATGCTACACTTGGAAAGCAGTTTGCTAAATCCATGCAGGATGAGTTTGAAATGAGCATGATGGGAGAACTCAGGTATTTCCTTGGGATCCAGATCAATCAAACATCAGAAGGAACGTATGTTCACCAAACCAAGTATGTGAAAGAACTTCTGAAGAAGTTTAATCTTTCTGAAAGCAAAGAAGCAAAGACTCATATGCATCCAACGTGTATCTTAGGTAAGGATGAGGTAAGTAAGAAGGTAGATCAGAAGTTGTACAGAGGTATGATTGGATCTCTTCTATATCTCACTGCTTCTAGACCTGATATTTTATTCAGTGTTTGTCTGTGTGCAAGATTCCAATCAGATCCTAGAGAATCTCATTTAACAGCTGTTAAGAGAATTCTGAGGTATCTGAAAGGTACTACTAATGTTAGTTTAGTCTACAGAAGATCTAAAGAATACAACTTAGTAGGATTCTGTGATGCTGATTACGCTGGAGATAGAACTGAAAGAAAGAGTACTTCTGGAAGTTGTCAATTTCTTGGAAGTCATCTGATCTCTTGGTACAGGAAGAAGCAAGCCACAATTGCCCTCTCTACAACAGAAGCAGAATATGTTGCTGCTCCTGGGTGTAGTACACAGATGCTCTGGATGAAGAGTCAGCTAGAAGATTATCAGATATATGAGAGTAACATTCCTATCTTCTGTGATAATACTTCTGCTATATGTTTATCTAAGAATCCAATCTTACATCCCAAAGCTAAACATATTGAGATCAAACATCATTTCATTAGGAACTATGCTCAGAAGGGTGTTCTATCTTTGAACTTTGTTGATACAGACCATCAATGGGCTGATATCTTTACAAAACCCCTTGCTGAAGATAAGTTTAAGTTCATTCTGAAGAATATCAGTATGGATTTGCCCAGAATGAGAAGATGAGAAGTTCCGACGTATGGATTAGTTCTGAAATGTTTTTGTTTTATCCTATAAGAAGTTCTGATGTTGATCAATTAGAAGTTTTGATTATGTTATTACTAACGTTTCATTATCTAAGTTGACTCAGA
The DNA here is from genome assembly GCF_029867415.1 of Vicia villosa. Taxonomy (NCBI): domain Eukaryota; kingdom Viridiplantae; phylum Streptophyta; class Magnoliopsida; order Fabales; family Fabaceae; genus Vicia; species Vicia villosa. Next base: position 87,916,096 of record NC_081184.1, read on the forward strand.
ATCTATTTTAAAGCAAAACAGCTGTCACCAGCTTTCCAGATGTTGAACACGTGTTCACTATATTTGGACAAGCACGCGTACAGTTGAAGAGACGCCGCCCTAGGTAACTGTGCAAATCATTTCAAATATTACGTTATCTCTCCTAACATCATTTCTCATTAAATGCATTTGATTCTATGTTTTTCTGTAATCATATTCATTCAAACGCATATTACATTTCATATCAAATCCGTCTCTATATAAACTCATCTTCATAACAATTCATCTCTTTACATTCTCTTTCTTCATTCATTTTCTCTCTCGTTCATCTCTCCTTCTCATTGTTGCATAAACCCTAGTTTCTAAACCGAATCTCAAAGTGTATTCATGCTTTCATCCTCAAGTACACAACAAAAAATGTCTTCAGCACATCTTGTTCAACACAAATATGGTTATCATCCCCTGAAGACATGTTCTATCCCTAATGAGGAACTGGAAGTTCTTTGCGAAACTATGGTGGATTTTGACAATCTGTTGGAATATGATTTCAAAACCAAGGCTGCAATGTTGGTACAAGGTTGGTCAACTTACTTTGAAAGATTGATTGGACCAGTTTATCCCCTCTTGGTGATGGATTTCTGGACTCATGCAACAGTTACTCCAACTGCTTTCATCTCCTTCGTATTAGGGCATGAAGTTGTTATGACTGAGAAGATGATAAGGAAGCTTTATAGTCTTGATGACTCTAAAGGAATCACAGGTGCTCTTCCTGGTAGAGTTGATTGAGAAAAAGTTGATAAAGAATTGTCTACTTCTTCTGGATCTGCATCTCATCAAACTACTTCATTGAAGCCTTCCTACTGAGTTTGGGCTGAGATTATTCTGGGATCTCTTTATCATAGAAAGCGATCTCTTGCCTCAACGTATGTAAATCAGGATCAGAAGTATGTACTCTTCTGCATTGGAAGAGGTACTAAGGTTAATATCTCAAACATTCTATTTCAACATTTGAAGACAAATATTGAAGAATCAAGAGATGAAGAACGCAAGAAGTATCCAGATTTCAAGAAGAACACCATTCCTCTTTGCAGAATGATTTCAGACATTCTGATAGAAAGTGACTTGTTGGATCTTCTGAGAGCTGTTGGTACGCCCAAGTTTTTAACTGTCATTCAAGGACACATTCTGAATGCTTTTGATCTACAAAGGATGCTTCTGATTGAGAAGGTAACTTCTACTCCAAGAATATTTCCAGATATTCTGACTAGAAGAATCCCTGTTGAGAGTTTTTCTCACTTGTTCAAAGAAGAGCTTGACAAGTTTGTTAAGCGCTATTTGAAGTCGTGTGTCAAAGCTCAATCTTCTGTTGATCCAGCGTGGATAAGAGGAAGAACTCTTCCATCTCTGGCTGTGTTGAAGAAGAAAGAACAGAAGAAGAAAGAAAAGAGATTAAAGAGAAAGGCCTCAGAAGCAGGACCTATGCCAGCTAAGAAGCCAAAGCTACCCTATGATCCTCTCAAAGTACAATCTGATGAATACCGTGAGAAGCGCATCAAGAAAGCTTTTCGTGCAGATACTGCTGCTTGTTCCTCTCAGAAAAATCCTCCTCCTTCTGAACCCCAAAATTCTTTCACCATTCCAAACAATTTTCAACCACCTCCTTCTACACATATTCTGAACCCTGAACCACTAAATGCCATTCCCCCAACACCTTTTGAAATTTCATCTTCATCATCCTTCACCACAAATTCTACACCTTCTCTAACCCATTCTTTCCCTTCCAGAAAATCCAAACCCTACTGCCTTTTGTACCATGATTATCGATTCACCTTTAACCCTCCTGAACCATTTATTGATGTCTATTTTGACCTTTTCATGCTTAAGTTCAGAACAAGGATGGAAAATTTGAGAGCTGCTCATGACTCCAAGTTGGATCATGCTACTATTCGAAACTTTTGGAGACTCTTTAAGAAGGATTTTTATCTTGATGCTATGAACATCCAAAAGAGATGTGTTGCTGAGACATCTGGTTCTTCTGTTTACTGCTTGGAGCTTGATGATGGTAAGTACTTTCATCCTATCAGAAATTGGAGATCTCTTGAGGAGAAGAAGTTTGTAGATGAGCTGGAAGATGAACCATGCCTAACAATGGTTGTATGGAAGCCTTAATTTCTAATTCTGACTGGAGACTTTCAATCTTTATTCAACTGGCTAAGGGAGAATCCCTCTAAGAAAGCACCAGATATGGTATATCCTGCTGTTGAATATCCATCAGAAGTTGCTGCTCCTACACTTCTAAGGAATCTGGCTGCAATCCTTTAGGCTCTTGAGAATGAAGATTCTGATATCCCTGCACCAGAATATGCTGAAGATGCTTCTATGTCAGAAGCTGATGCTGAGAAGCAAAGTGCTGAGAATCATCCTGCTGAGAAACTTCCTGTTGAGGAAAATCAAGATGATGTTCTCATGCTAGATGCTGCTGTTGAGCATGCTTTTCCTCTGAATGATGGCTGTGAGTCTTCTTCTGCTGAACCTTCTCTCCTGGTGAACACCATGAAGGCTCTTCAAAAGAATCAAGATGCTCTAGCTTCTCGTTTGGATAAGCATGAAGATACTCACAATGAGTTTCGCTCATTCATGAAGACGCAGTCTGCAAGCACTTCCGAGATTCAAAACCTTCTGGCCAAGATAGTCTCTAGGCTAGGCTAGTCGTAGTCTTTTGGTCTTAGTTGTTTCTTATTTCTTGCATCTGTTTCTTGCATCTGCTTCTCTCCTTCTGTATCTTCTGATATGTTTTGATGAATCAATGAAACATTATCTTCTCTCATATTGTTTGTTTTTCATCTGAATCTTTTAAATGCTTTTTGATGTTATGACAAAAAGGGGGAGAAAACATGATAATTGATTTTATTTATTATATCAGTTGCTGGGAGTAAGTCTCAACATTCCTAACATTATTTGCAAGTTCTATGTCTTTGAGATTTTTTGCAGGATTGAAGATATTCTGAAAAAGCTCAACATGAGAAGCAAATACATGGGGAAAAGCAATTCTATAAAGAAACATGTTCTTGGAATTGAAGCAAGCTTAGTGCTGTGAAGCTTCAAGATAAGAAGCAAGGAAGAACGTTCTGATATTCTCGAGGCAGAATATTCTCTAACACATTCTTATTCCTTATATGTTCTGATACATATTCTTTTTAAGAACTTATCAAAGTTTGCTCTGACAGTTGTTTAGCATTGCTCTGATATATGTTCTTTCTTAAAAGAATATTCTGATTCATTCATGCTCTGACTTTTGTCGTCTAGTTTGTTCTGAAACATTTCAGGATGTAAAGATGCTCTGGTACATTCAAGAATGTTCTGATACAATCAAGCATGCAATGATTCAAGAAGAAATTCAAAGCTCTGAAGCTGTCCAATGGAAGCAAGAAGCAGAAGCTCTGAATGTTCTGAAGTTCTAGGCAAATGTGAACGTCTCGACTGAAATGGAAAATACTCAGGGAAGTCTTTTAGTTATAAATTCTTCCAGTATTTATTTCAAGGGGAGATTGTTAATCTCAGGGGGAGATTGTTAATCTCAGGGAGAGACATATTCACACACTATGTTTATATGTTGATGCTAAAACTGTGTAATTGTCTTTGGTCATCTGATATTCTGATTGCAAATTCATATCAATTATATATGTTTTTGTCATCATCAAAAAGGGGGAGATTATTAGAACAAAAATTGTTCTGATCAATATTCTTAGTTTTGATGATAACAATGTATATGAATTTTGTATAAGACAATGTGGTACTCTAATCCTATGCATTTTCCATTTCAGGAAATATATGATGAGTATGCACAATTCAGCGCTAAGAAGCACTGACTCAGAAGGTTCAGTATGCAACATTAGAACATGCTCTCGCAAGACATCAGAAGATGGTCAAGCAGAATCAGAACATGGTCTATTGAAGCATCAGAAGAACTTGAGATCAGAAGCAGAAGCACTGAAGTTCTTATGGTATCACACTAGAAGCACTTCAAAGTCAGAAGACAAGAAGATGCTCTGCACCAAGTTGTTTGACTGTGATTAATTCAAACGTTGTATCTACAAAGATCAGATCAGAAGAAAGTACAATATGGCAGGCTACACTGACTAACAAAAGGAACGTTAGAAGCTATTACAGGCAAAGTCAGTTAAAGCAGGAAAAGCAAGGCTCGAGGTAGTTGACAAAAGAGTGAAACATTAAATGCAATGTTGTATGGATCACGCAACGCATTAAATGCTCCCAACGGTCATCTTCTCAAAATGCCTATAAATAGAAGTTCTGATGAGAAGCTGAAAACAACATTCTTGCGCAAAAATACAGAAATGCTGTCAAATTCAAAAGCTCTCAAACTTCATCTTCAACCTCACTTCATTACTGTTGTAATATCTTAGTGAGATTTAAGCTTAGAACTTAAGAGTAATATCACAGTTGTGATTATAACTTATTAAGAAGTGTTAGACGCTGGCCTATAGATCTAGAGGGGGGGTGAATAGATCTCACTAAGTTTTTACATATTTTTCTACAGACTCGAGCGAAAGCGGTTCTGAATCGACTTGCGTCTATTCTGGACCGCTATTGCAAAGGTCGTATGTGTTTCAAAACCAAAGAGTAAGTGGAATTGATGGTGAAGTAATATAATAGCTAACCAATACGTTTAACAACTGAAATCCAATTAACTTCTAGATTGACAACTTTGATTTGCAATGCAGTAAGATTGGATTAAGCAAAAACACAAACACTTGGTGATAGGTTCAAATTGATAGTGATTCAAGTTGTGGTGAATTGTGATGTTTGTGCAGAACTTTAATTCACAATTTTAACACTTGAATCGTTGATCAATTTTGCACTTATAACCAATTATTGACAGAAAGTAAAAGAGAAAGTAAAAGCGACAAGAACACAATATTTGTTTAGGCAGTTCGTCGATCGTCCTCGCTACGACTACGTCTGCCCCCAATTCCAAATTGAAATTGGGTAATCTTTCATTAATGTTGAAAGTAGTATATACAAAGAAGATAACAAAGCGATAAACGATAAACCAATTATGTCGATCCTTTGAATCTTCTTCCCCCTTAATCTTGAGCCAGATCAAGGTTATCCAAGAGCTTCACTTTGATTCCCTTCTGCAGTGTCTTGATTCCTTGAACTCCCCATTCCTCAATCGTTACACTCAGCCGAATCCTCAATGAACGCCTCTTGATAAAAACCCCCAAGAACCACCCGTCGTGGAGGACAAAACCCGCAGATTTTATTCACCAACAAACCCCACAAACCTTCACCCACTAGGAATCTTCAATTCCGTTCCATGGACGTTATCGAACTCATCACTAACCCGCAACGCAAGAATGATTATGTGTAATTGTGTTGGAGATGATGAAGAACGAAGATGAGAAGCGTTTGTGTATCTTTCAGTCGTTGGTGTTGCTTGAATAATTACACTTGTACAATATATATGATTGCATAACAGTTAGAAACAAGAAAAACTGATTTTTGAACTTTCTTGATCAGTTAGGTCGACCATTTGTAGTGCTTAGGTCGACCTAACAGAGCTTGCAGAATTTTGCTCCCAGTTAGGTCGACCTGTTGAAGGAGTAGGTCGACCAGAATCCTCTTCTGATGCATTCTGGGGACATTTTCACAGATTAGGTCGACCTAGTTGATGTGTAGGTCGACCTAACAGGCTGGTATGTAGAATTCATCAATTTAGGTCGACCTAAATGATGTGTGAGTCGACCTAGCAGGGACATATGAGTTTTTCTCCATTTTAGGTCGACCTGGATTGATGGTAGGTCGACCTAACTGCTGTTTTTCTGCATTCTTCTTGTTTTGCTTGTGTTGAGGCAACCTATAAACATATACACATAATGGGTTGACTTATGAGTGATCAATGCTTGCTTTTCTTTAAGTTTTCTGCTTCAGTCTTGTTGTTTGAATGCTTATTTGAGTTTGCCATGAATCAAAAACATCTTTGAGTGTAATCTTGTATTCACATACTCCCCCTTTTTGATGATGGCAAACCATTCGACTAAGCTCTGGTAGTAAATGATAAAGACTCAGCAGAGCTCCCCCGTACATCCAGCATCTATCTCTCAACAGGGCAATCTCTCAACAAAGCTCCCCCGTACACTCGGCATCTATTGTATCTATCTCCCCCTTTGACAACATCAAAAAGAGAAACAAAGAGAACAGAGTAGGAGAGAAACAAGAGTAATAAAGAATACCGGTAGTCATAGAGATAGATAACATGTAAATGGTGAAATCATAAGAGCTAATCATGTTTTAAAGAAAGCCAACAACATACATAGTAGTTCAAGAGATTTGTAAAAGAAAACATAGAGTACTACATCATATAATGTTTTTAACAACAAAAAAAAAAACTTAATGGCATGAAATGCAATGAAATGATGATATGATAAACGATATGTCCTAACGCCTGCCCCTTCTTCCTCTTCCTCTTTGAAATGTATGAGGTCGATCTTCTTCAACCTGTTCCAACAAATCCAGCACAGACATGTTAAGAGTGTTGAAGCTTTGGCTGATGTTAGCATGACGATGCAATGCCGTTTCCTCAAACTGATTCTGCCTCAATATGGAGTTGGATGCAAATGTTTCAAAATCGTTCCTTTGTTCCTGAACCAAGCCGTACAGAGATTGGTATTGACGTTGTTGTTCCTCATATCTATCTTGTTGAAGCTGCTGCATTGTTTGAAATTGAAGCTGTTGAGTTTCAAAGTTCTGCTGTTGTTGAAGTTGCATAGCTTCAAGCATAGATATTATGTTGGATTGATCAGGAGGAGGTGGAGCAGTGTATCCCCAAGGAACTTCTTCCTGTTGAGATGGAACATATTGCCAATTTGGATCTGTGTCATGAGCTATGTCTTCCATGGTTTGATCCTCCTCATTTGCTATTTCTTGATCGTTTCCCTCTTCCTCATTTCCTACATTGTTTCCAAACTCCGTAGGATCATCATAGTTGTAGATAACCTTCCCTGTTCCTTTTTGAATGAGATAATAGGTTTTCCTAACAGGATTCCAATGATATCCCATGAGAGTCAAGGTGGTTTGTGAGAATTCCTGGGATTGATGTACGCGAGTGTAGTGTAAGTGATCAAGTCGCATACCAAAGTGATTGACAATTGTTTGAATGATTGAACCATAACACAGGGCTGTAGTTTTCTGTTTGACCTCATGAAACTTAGCAGCTAGGAAGTGAGGCCAGTGTAAACGCGTTCTATTTTGCAGCAGATACATGAGCACCACTTCATTTCTCTCAATTCTCGAATATCCTCCTGCCCTTGGTCGAATGATTCTTGAGATTACCCAGTTCAAGAGCCTAGGATCTCGCTTCAAATGACCAGCCGTTATTGTTTCATTTGGTCTGTCAAATACGGAAGGATCTTTGAGGATTGACTTCATGTAGGCCTCATGGTCATAGTTTCCCGGTACATCCCCGTCTACCATACGGAGTTCATCACCAACGATTGTCAGACCAAAGATACTAATCCAGACCCGTTTGTCGACAACATGCGATCTAGATCCCATTTTGAAACGGAAATTACAACCGTCTCCTTTTGAAAATCCTGCATAGAAAGCCCTAACGGTATTTTCACAGTACGGGGTATCACATTGCAATAAGGGATGAATATTTTGATGTTCAATTAACGCAGCGACATCAGGGATATGCATGTTTTCGACAAGATTTGGATCATAAGTATATTGCTTAACAATTTTCCTTTTCATCTGCCACTTCTCAAAGTTTTCTCTACAATCAGGATGAACAAGAGCACTTACCGGTTGAGATGATGAACTGGAAGCAATTTCCTTTCCTTTTCTTGATTTTGGAGGCATGGTTGGATATGCTTTGAGTGAGAGAGGGATGATTTTTGATAGTTTAGAGTTTGAGGAATTAGGGTTAGCCGTACCAAAAGAGATGAGAATGAGAGGGAATGCAAGAATGGAATGTTTTGAATGCATGATATTGGGTCGGGTCGACCTAACAGGCCCAAATATGGAAAAATTTACGCAGTAGGTCGACCTAAAGTGAAGCTGGGTCGACCTAACAGAAGTAACAAGACAAATGACCAAATTAGGTCGACCTAAATTGTGAGTAGGTCGACGCAACTGGACCTTTTTGGTTTTTCTAAAGAAGCTTCTTATGTAGGTCGACTCAAATACAGGGTAGGTCGACCTAAGTTTCTTTCATTGAAGAAAATGCCTTAGAAATGTTTCTATATGATGTATTTTTGTTTTGTCATTTGCTTGAATGCACAACCATTGTATGTTATGAATGAAATGATGAACAAATATACATAAGTATTTGAGAAGAGTAGATAAGAGCACATGATGTCACTATAAGCATGTTAATTGATAGCATATTATAGCATCAATAAAATTTTTGGAAGTGAACAATAAACATGTTACCGCTTTCTCAATATGTAGGTGTTTTGTCATCATTGTGTGGAGTCTTCTTGTCAGTGTGCCATACTCCTAGATTTGATAATGAATTGATTTGATGGAATGTTTCACAGGTTGATTTTTGCGAAAAACTTGTCTAGTATCGATTCTTCAAACTGTCTTCATAGATGACATATCAAAATTGGTATGTCTACCTATATGTGTCTTGAGCACCAGCTGTCAAGGAACTACCACCGTTCGGCGATGTCAAGACACTTTTCCTGCGAGATTAAATTAGAGTAGAAGGTCCCCAATCTTCATTGGGTCCTGGATGGTGAGTACACAATTTGTTGCACTTAGGCAACCATTGAAATACTCCTTTAGGAACTAAAATTCTCCTAAATTTGCATTTTTCAATGGTATGTCCCTTTTTGCAACAATAATGACAGGTAATATGATGAGAATATGGAGTTTTGCTAGTTGATACTTTTGGTACAAAAGTGTATTTACTATATAAAGGAGTATACGATCTTTTGAACTTGTTTGGATCAACCGCAAAAGTCACTTTTGGTTGTAGAGCCTTGTCTAACTTGGCTTTTAGATCTCTCACTTCTTTTTGCCAAATGTGACATGTCTCACAACCAAACCATGATGTAGGATCTAATTCAACTTTGTCCTTTTGAATGTCTAGCATAGATTGTTTTAAAGCTTCCATATCCCTTTCGGTTTTCTCAACTTTTGATTCAAGATATGAAAATATTTTCTTATTTGAGGCCAAAAGTTTGAAAGCTTTAATTGCATCTCTATGTAATTCTTCAAAAGCAAGTTTTAGTTGAGAATGAGATACCTTATCTACGAGTTCAGGTTTAAGATGACTTACAGCTTTCTTTTTCTTGTTTTGATGAGCCATGAAACATAGGTTTGCTGATTCTTCTTCATCGCTTGGCGAGCTTTCACTAGATGAATCACTTTCCCATGCTATGTAAGCTCTTTTAGATTTGTTATGACCTTTGCTTTGGTTCTTCTCCTTTTCTTTCTTAAGGTATGGACAATCCGGTTTGTAGTGACCGGCTTTCCCACAATTGAAGCAAAGACCTTTGATCTTTCCTTTGTTGTCGTCATCTTGTTTGAACATGTTTGATTGCTTTCTATAGTTGATCAATCCTTTGTCGGAATGTTTTGCTCCATTTTTCTTTAGATATTTGTTGTATCTTCGCACAAACAGTCCCATTTCCTCATCATCGGAGTCTTCGTCATCACTTGTGTCACTATCCTTTGGCTCTCGTTTTGAGGTCTTGGAGCTCGAAGCTTTTAGAGCTATTGACTTCTTCTCTACCTCTTTCTCCATGTTCTTTTCTTTCTTTGTCCTCTTCTCATGCATGTCAAGGCATTTAAGATGCTGTTCATGTTCCTCTAGTTTACCAAAGAGAGTGGTAATGTCTAAAGTGTTGAGATCATTTGCTTCCTTAATTGCTGTAACTTTGGGCTGCCATTCCCTGTTCAAACACCTTAAGATTTTGTTAGTAGCAACTGCATTGGGAACAGGTCTATCAAGAGAATTTAATCGATTTTTCAGGTGAACGAATCTTTTCTGCATGCTTTCGATGGTTTCACCATCTTCCATGTGGAAAAGTTCGAACTCTTGAGTTAACGTATTGATCCTAGCTAGTTTGACATCATCCGTTCCCTCGTGGGCAACTTGCAATGTGTCCCACATAGCTTTAGCTGATCTACAATGGGAAACGCGATAGTATTCATCAACTCCTAGAGCTGAGATTAGAATGTTTCTCGCTTTCCAATCGTATGCATATTTCTTTTCATCTTCAGCATTCCAAGTATCTTCTGGTTTTGGAACAACTGCACCAGCTGCATTTGTCATAGTGATCTGAAATGGACCATTGACAATAGCTGTCCAGATGTTCCTATCAATTGCATTGATATGGACACACATACAATCCTTCCAATAGCCGTAGTTTTCTCCGTTGAAAACTGGAGCTCTATTATGAGCCCCTTTAGGTCCAGAAGCCATCTTTCCAATAAGTGTTTCACGTAGCACGGAATAAACCAGAGCTCTTGATGCCACTTGTTAGACGCTGGCCTATAGATCTAGAGGGGGGGTGAATAGATCTCACTAAGTTTTTACATATTTTTCTACAGACTCGAGCGAAAGCGGTTCTGAATCGACTTGCGTCTATTCTGGACCGCTATTGCAAAGGTCGTATGTGTTTCAAAACCAAAGAGTAAGTGGAATTGATGGTGAAGTAATATAATAGCTAACCAATACGTTTAACAACTGAAATCCAATTAACTTCTAGATTGACAACTTTGATTTGCAATGCAGTAAGATTGGATTAAGCAAAAACACAAACACTTGGTGATAGGTTCAAATTGATAGTGATTCAAGTTGTGGTGAATTGTGATGTTTGTGCAGAACTTTAATTCACAATTTTAACACTTGAATCGTTGATCAATTTTGCACTTATAACCAATTATTGACAGAAAGTAAAAGAGAAAGTAAAAGCGACAAGAACACGATATTTGTTTAGGCAGTTCGTCGATCGTCCTCGCTACGACTACGTCTGCCCCCAATTCCAAATTGAAATTGGGTAATCTTTCATTAATGTTGAAAGTAGTATATACAAAGAAGATAACAAAGCGATAAACGATAAACCAATTATGTCGATCCTTTGAATCTTCTTCCCCCTTAATCTTGAGCCAGATCAAGGTTATCCAAGAGCTTCACTTTGATTCCCTTCTGCAGTGTCTTGATTCCTTGAACTCCCCGTTCCTCAATCGTTACACTCAGCCGAATCCTCAATGAACGCCTCTTGATAAAAACCCCCAAGAACCACCCGTCGTGGAGGACAAAACCCGCAGATTTTATTCACCAACAAACCCCACAAACTTCACCCACTAGGAATCTTCAATTCCGTTCCATGGACGTTATCGAACTCATCACTAACCCGCAACGCAAGAATGATTATGTGTAATTGTGTTGGAGATGATGAAGAACGAAGATGAGAAGCGTTTGTGTATCTTTCAGTCATTGGTGTTGCTTGAATAATTACACTTGTACAATATATATGATTGCATAACAGTTAGAAACAAGAAAAACTGATTTTTGAACTTTCTTGATCAGTTAGGTCGACCACTTGTAGTGCTTAGGTCGACCTAACAGAGCTTGCAGAATTTTGCTCCCAGTTAGGTCGACCTGTTGAAGGAGTAGGTCGACCAGAATCCTCTTCTGATGCATTCTGGGGACATTTTCACAGATTAGGTCGACCTAGTTGATGTGTAGGTCGACCTAACAGGCTGGTATGTAGAATTCATCAATTTAGGTCGACCTAAATGATGTGTGAGTCGACCTAGCAGGGACATATGAGTTTTTCTCCATTTTAGGTCGACCTGGATTGATGGTAGGTCGACCTAACTGCTGTTTTTCTGCATTCTTCTTGTTTTGCTTGTGTTGAGGCAACCTATAAACATATACACATAATGGGTTGACTTATGAGTGATCAATGCTTGCTTTTCTTTAAGTTTTCTGCTTCAGTCTTGTTGTTTGAATGCTTATTTGAGTTTGCCATGAATCAAAAACATCTTTGAGTGTAATCTTGTATTCACAAGAAGCATTGTAATACTCTTGTAAGAATTTGTTTACATTAATTTGTAAAAGGTTCCTAGAGTGATCAAGGTGTGATCAGAATACTCTAGAAGACTTAGAAGGTATCTAAGTGGAAAACCATTGTAATCAAGGTTGATTAGTGGATTAAATCCTCATGTGAGGTAAATCACTCTAAGGGGGTGGACTGGAGTAGTTTCGTTAACAACGAACCAGGATAAAAATCATTGTGCAATTGTTTTTCTCTTAAGAGTTTTTAAAGTCACACTTATTCAAACCCCCCCTTTCTAAGTGTTTTTCTATCCTTTAGTAAATACTCATAAAATGAAACTAAACTATCAACTTAAAAAAGTCATGTATTAAGTAACAAAATATGGGCTAATAGTACTCCATAGGAATTTTTTTGTATAAATGTGTAAAAGAGTTGTGAAAAGATAGTTTTATTTGATTTTAAAAATTATGCTCGACAAGACATCGCATCTTGTGCCTACATACCTCCTGGGTACAATGGAGAACTCAAAGCATTTTTAGTTCTTCTAAAAAAGAAAAAAAAGGTTTTCTTAAAATGAAGAGACACTTTGTGATCTTAGGACAGAAAACTCAGCTAGCCATACTTGAACATGAGAACAAGTGGAATATCTGTATCACAAGTGAAAGAAGGGCTCCAACTTGGATAGAAATCAACAAGTATGCCACTAACTCTTTAAAGTGGAAAAGAATCAACTATATTAATCAATATCGAGGGGATAGGGGATTACATCTATACCATGATGATTACTCATGCCTAATCGTTAGAGGGAAATCAACAGTGTTAAGAGGGAAAGGTTAGCCTTTAAGGTGGTTGATGAAATAACTAAGCCCAAACTTGAAAAGCTGATACTCAGGATAGATCCAGAACCACCCTACCGAAGGAAGAAAAGAAAAGTTGAAGGATATGAGTGATGGCTCTATAGGTGACCATGGAAACCGAAGATTATTAAAAGTTTGCTCTTCTTGAACCGTCGAGTGATCGCACTAAAACGCACCATATAATTGACTCGATTTGCACATGTTTTTCATTAGTTTTTAGGTTATTTTCCTGTGTTATGTCTGTTCTTGGCTCATTTACAGGTAATGTCCCTTTTATTTTCTCTTCTGAAGAAAACGAGCGAAAAATCTAGAAAAATCGGGATTTCCAGTCATTTTGCACACATGGCGTCCAGCTCAGCACCGGCTGAAGGGAGCGCGGTGACATGTCCCGTCTCGTCCAGGAGGGTAACTGCTACGTTCCCATGTTCTCTATGTTGGCTTGCTCCGCGGGCACGGTCTGTGTTAAATGTTTCCCGCTCAGAAGGAGTTGAGGGGCACTCTTGTCTTTGCGCATCTTCAAGAACCTCTATATATAGTTTCGTTTTTCATTTTCTTCAAATCATCCAACCTTAGTTACTACTTAAGCCATATACCATCAGTATTTGTAAAGTGACAATCCCCTCACATCGAAGAGTTGTCACAGAGTAGATTGAGTCTGTAATCGGGTTTGGAGCACTTTGGTTGAAGTTCATCATACCACTATTCACATTTCCTCGCCATTTACTTCCCGCTTGTACCAAATTTTAAGACTCCGATTGGAGCAGGGTTTTATTTACACGGTTTATTTAATCGCTTACTTCCATTGCTTTACTTTATTTATTTCCTGCTCTTACCATGCCTACACATTTTTATAGGCTTGCTTAATTGCTTTATTTTACTGTCTTGCTTTTACTTAATTTATTTCTCGCTCTTACCATGACTTTACGTTTTTATAGGCTCGCTTTTATTTCCAAGTCTGGCTAAATTTATAAGGGTTAGAATGTAAGGATCGTTGTCACGATCGTGTTCCAAATGTTATGTTAATAGAAATACTACTGGGGATGTTTTGACCTTTAACTCAAGTTTACTGTGTCTAAATGTTTATGGGTAAGATCGTAAGCCGTCCATACTTAAGATCAAACTCTATTAGTTTTTAACCGAACAAAAAGGGCGAAAGCAGTTTGTTTGGTTAATTAGGAATCTGTGACACATTTTTAGAAAATGATTTTTACGATTTTGAAACTATTTTCAGACGCGTTTATGGGTTTAAAATCTGATTCTTGGCCAAAAGCCAAGAATCTATTTAAGTTAAATTTTCCAATTTAAAATCACTTTTCTACTAAGACAAGTAATTAATTTCTTAGAAATAGGTTTACTACTTTAACACAATGCTCATTGTTCATATGTGACAAATGAATGGGTAGACTTAAAGAGTAAACTCGGTTCTTAGTAAGCAAAAGTGAAAACTTCCCGTTAAATTATTCCTTTCTATAAGTAGGACATATTGCCCCATAAGTAATTATATCCATGTGTAACTGGAACGCTGTTTGATACACGTGAATTACATTCAAACATGTTGTTCTTTATCTACTATTTAATATAATATCCATTTACTTTCTCGCACTGCACTCAGATCAAATATTCTCAACTGCCTTAGATAAGCACCTTAGCAATAGAGTTGATAGATTGATGATTGGTCTTTGTAGTTCAATAATCTTATATAATACTTTGATAAGCTGTGCATTTGCAGTTTTATTTTAGACTCTGTTTACAAAACCGTCAAGTTTTTGGCGCCATTGTCGGGGACCAAACTTCGTCAAATTTCGTTCCCTGTTGTTATCCCATTTAGACTAAGGCTTTATTAGCCAGTAGATGCGTAAAAATCGTAGCACCGGAAACTTAGTAGATCCTTTAGTGGAACCATAACGTTACACTCGAGCACACCTTTTTATCCGAAGGTTAAGAAGAGCAATGACCGAAGACCGTAATCAAAGACCTCTTAAGGAATTTGCCCAACCATCTAATGAGGAGCCTAGTTCTAGTATAGTAAACCCTGTTATAACAACTAATAATTTTTAACTAAATCCCTCACCATTACAATTAGTACAACAAATCCAATTCGTTGGTCTCGCTACTGAGAACCCGAATCAACACCTAAAAGTGTTTATCCAGTTAGCCGACACCCTAAAAGCAAATGGTGCTTCACCTGAAGCAATTCGTATAAGGCTATTCCTTTTCTCCCTTAGTGGTAAAGCACACGACTGGTTAGAAACTCTTCCTACCAACTCGATAACAACTTGGGAAGACCTTAGGAGAGTATTCCTTGCTAGGTATTTTCCCCCAAGCAAGATCCTTGTCCTTAGAAACCTGATCACTAGGTTCACTCAAAATCAAGGTGAATCACTTTTTGAAGCCTGAGAGAGATATAAAGACCTTTTGAAAGATTGTCCGCACCATGCCCTAGAGAAATGTTTGATCATACACACCTTCTATAATGGACTCCGTAATAATACTAAGATGTTCTTCGTCGTTGCCGCTGGTGGTGCGCTGATGAACAAACCTTACCCTGAAGCTTTTGCCCTCATTGAAGATATGGCCCAAAACCATTACTAATGGGGAGCAGAACGAGCAATGGTGGAGAAGAAGGAGACCCAAGGAGGAATACATGAGATAAGTTGCATGGACAAAATGAAAGACAAAATGGACGCCCTAGTCTTAAAAGTCGAAAACATGTCTCATAATTCTACCATAGTAGCTGTTGTCCAATCGGAATGCGAACTCTATGGAACCTAAGGACATCAAACTTCTGATTTCAACCTACTGGATGGGCCTAGCTCAAAACAAGTAAACTACACCCAAGGAAACACTTTTTGCAATACTTACAATCCTGGATGGAGGAACCACCCAAATGTTTTCTATAAAAACAACAACCCAATCCAAAATCCTGGATCTTCAAGACCGCAAGGTTTTCAAGCTCAAAGACAAAATCAACCTATGTTGGTTGTACCACCAAAACCCTGTCTTAGGGAAACCATGGACAATTTTATTCTGGCCCAAACTCAGCAGAATAAAGAGTTCCACAACCAAAACGTTCATACTAATGAACTAATCGCAAAACTAGGAACCAAGTTTGACCAGATGATAACCCATAATAAGATGCTTGAGACTCATACCTCGCAAGTAGCTTAAACCCAAGCTGCACAAACTACACCTGGAGGACAAATCCCTGGACAAACTCAACCCAATCCTAGAGGGCAAAAAAATACCATTACCTTAAGAAGCGGAACCGCTTACGATGGACCTGAGAACCCAACTTCAAGCGTGCCCGAAAAACCTAAGGAAAATGTCATACCCACGGATCAAGTAGAGAAACCAGAGGAACCCAAAAAGCAACCAAACCAAGGAGTAGAAACGAAAGATAAAGATTATACACCACCTCCACCATATAAGCCACCAATTCCATATCCGCATAGACTTAAACAAACAAAAATATAAAGTCAATACCAAAAATTCATCAAGGTGATAGAAAACTCCATGTAGAGATCCTCTTTACTGATGCAATCACCCATATACCATCATATGCTAAGTTCTTAAAAGATATTTTGTCCAACAAACGCAAACTTGCCAAGAAAGAAAAGCACCCTAGAAGCTTTTCCATTCCTTGCATCCTAGGAAATCATATGATCGACAAAGCTTTCTTAGACCTAAGAGCGAGCGTAAGTTTAATGCCTTTGGCAGTTTGCAAGAGGTTAAACTTAGGAGAACTTCAGCCGACTAAAATGTCCTTACAATTAGCTGATAGATCTGTCGAATACCTTATAGGGATATTGGAAGACATACCAGTCAAGATAGGTACGTTGTATATCCCAAACGACTCCATAGTAATGGATATTAAGGAAGATGAAGAAATTCCGATTCTCCTAGGAAGACCATTCTTGTCGTCAGCCGGAGCCATACTAGATGTTAAGAAAGGAAAATTAACTTTTGAAGTAGGAGATGAAAATATAGAATTCATTATTTCCAAGTTCCTAATGGCACCAGTGATTGGAGATGCATGTTATGCAATCAATATCATTGACGAATGCATAAATGAACTCGAGCGAGATGAATCTAGAATTAAATTACCTTGGACCCCCATTTTGGAGGATGACGGATTTAAGAGAATGGAACCCTACATTGATGACAACCTCTATGAATGTTTAGCCCTTACCCCCGATCCTATGTCGTGTCCTAAAAAGCCATCTGTAGAACTTAAAGAACTACCCAAAAATATAAGATATGAGTTTTTGGATTAAGAGATGAATCGGCCGGTTATAATCAACGTCACTTTAAACTAAAATGAAACAAATCAGCTCTTCGATATCTTACGAAAATATCCCTCAGCCTCAGGGTACAAAATCTTTGATTTAAAAGGAATAAGTCCATCCGTATGCATGCATCGGATTATGCTAGAAGCAGATTCAAAACCCTCAAGAGAACACCAGAGAATGATAAATCCTATAATGAGTGATGTAGTCAAGAAAGAAGTTCTTAAGTTACTAGAAGCTGGTATTATATATTAGATCTCGGATAATGAGTGGGTAAGCCCTGTACATCTGGTGCCTAAGAAAGGAGGCATCACGGTTGTAGAAAATGAGAAGGGTGAGCAAGTAGCCAAACAGACAGAAGGAGGATGGAGTATGTGTATAGATTACAGAAAGTTGAATAAGGCGACTAGGCAGGATCATTTCCCTCTTCCATTTATAGATCAGATGCTCGAACGCCTAGCTAGACATTCGTACTTCTGTTATCTAGATGTATATTCTGGATTTTTCCAAATCCCTATCCACCTGGAAGACCAAGAGAAGACAACCTTTACCTGTCCCTAGGAAACATTTGCCTATAGGTGAATGCCCTTTGGACTCTGTAATGCTCTTGCCACCTTTCAACGTTGTATGATGTCAATTTTCTTGGTGTGTGGATTCGATTTCAAAAATTATCTCTCTAACCTTGAGAAAATCTTAGAAAGATGTGTGGAAGATAACCTTGTGCTGAACTAGGAAAAGTGTCATTTTCTGGTTAAAGAAGGAATAGTTCTAGGGCACATTGTATCCAAAAGAGGCATAGAAATCGATAGAGCCAAAATAGAAGTAATTGAGAACCTCAACCCACCTAAAACCATCAGGGAAGTAAGAAGTTTTCTAGAACATGTTGGCTTCTACCGACGCTTCATTAAGGACTTCTCCAAGATAACAAAACCCCTGACTAACCTTCTAATGAAAGATGTTGAGTTTGACTTTAACGAAAAATGCACTGAAGCCTTTAACGTCTTAAAACAAGCACTGATTTCAGCTCTTATCATACAAGCCCCTGATTGAACGCAAGCTTCTGAAATCATGTGCGATGCTAGTGATTACGTAGTTGGAGCTGTTCTAGGGAAAAGAAAAGATAAGAAGTTACATGTTATTTACTACGCAAGTAGAACCCTAGATGTCGCCTAACTTAATTACACAACCACAGAAAAGGAATTGCTAGCTGTGGTGTTTGCAATTGATAAGTTTTGATCCTATTTGGTGTGAGCTAAGATTGTAGTATACACAGATCACGCAGCAATCTGATACTTGTTAAACAAAAAGGATGCTAAGCCTAGGTTACTCAGATGGGTTCTTTTGCTCCAAGAGTTTGACCTGGACATTAAAGATAATAAAGGAACTAAGAATTCAGTTGATGGCCATCTCTCTAGGCTAGAACACCTGAAACCTGACTTAGTACCTATATATGATTACTTCACCTATGACAGACTTATAGCTAAGATAGACGAAATTGGGGAAAATAACTCTGAGACAAATAAAGAAGAAAACCCTGAAGAAGTATCAATGATGAGAAGCATGCCTTGGTACGCCGACATTGTGAACTATCTAGCCGTCGATATCATACCCCCGATTTAAGTTACCAACGAAAAAAGAAGTTCTTCAATGATGTTAAACATTTCTATTAGGACAAACCGCTCCTTTTCAAGAGAGGTTTGGACAACATCTTTAGACGTTGTGTTCCTGAAGAAGAAGTGATGAACATCATCAAACATTGTCATACGGAACCATACGAAGGACATACGAGCACGTCTAAGACATGCGCCAAAATATTTCAAGCAGGTCTTTACTGGCCTACTATATGGTGTGATGTCCATGCTTACATTGTAAAATGTGAGCGGTGTCAACGCACTGGGAACATTTCAAGGCGTGATGAAATGCCCTTAAGTAATATTCAAGAAGTAGAACTTTTCGATGTATGGGGTATAGATTTCATGGGACCTTTTCCATCCTCAATGAGAAATAAGTACATTCTAGTTGCTGTCGACTACATGTCTAAATGGATTGAAGCTATCGCATCACCCACGAAAGACACTAGAGTAGTGATGAAGTTGTTCAAGAACATTATTTTCCCTAGGTTTGGAACACCACGTCTTGTCATAAGCGATGGTGGATCGCACTTTATATCCAAAATATTTAACAAGCTTTTAAGTAAGTGTGGAGTAAAACATAGAGTAGCAACACCTTATCACCCACAAACTAGTGGTCAAGTGGGAGTATCAAATAGGAAAATCCAGCAAATCCTTAAGAAACCCGTCTCTACGTCTAGAAAAGATTGGGCTGGAAAGTTGAAGGATGCATTATGGGCCTATAGAACGGCCTATAAAACCCCTATTGGGATTACCCCTACCAGTTAGTTTATGGAAAATCCAGCCATTTACCTTTAGAACTAGAATATAAATCCTATTGGGCTATCAAGTCTTTAAACTTGGACTACTTAACAGCTGGAGAGAAACGTATCTTGGACATTCACAAGTTAGAAGAACTCCGCCTGAATGCATATGAGAATTCCACCATATACAAAGAAAGAACCAAAATGTGACATGATAAAAAGATCATAAGGAAAGATTTCAACATAGGCGACCCCGTTCTTCTGTTCAATTCCAAATTAAGTCTCTTTCCTGGTAAGCTTCACTCAAGATGGACAGGTCCATATGAAGTTTCAAAGGTTATGAGATCTGGAGCAGTAGAAATCAAGAATAATACATGCACTCCTTTCATAGTGAATGGGCAGAGATTGAAGCTGTACAAAGGAAGAGAATTGCCAGTTGATTACTCTAGTCAAAGTTTTATAGACCCGCCTATACCTACGTGAAAAAGTGAGATCTAAATTGTCGACCTAACGACATTAAACAAGCGCTGCATGGGAGGCAACCCATGATTTCTTTTAATTTAATTTATTTTAATTTTAATTTTATATTAATTTGATTTCTATCTAGACTGATTTGTTTGTTTGTATTTTTTTCAGGACCAGATATTCTTTTGCTACCTTTTCAGGATGGATCACCTCGATGGTATGAAAGTTGTTTTCAGAGATGACGCACAGAGATCACGCTTCGCTGCTCTGTCTGCTCGCCCTATGTTACCTACTAAGTATCCCGACCAGGCGTGTATGGAGGCGCTGGGGATAGAGACCAGTGTGAGGTATCTTTGCCATCAGCTTAGCTGGGATAAGTATGCTGATGATATCCATATGACTTATAGGAACATCACTCTGGAGTTTCTCAGTTCATTGGATGTCGAGCCATACGTGAGCAGAGGAGATGACAGAGGACACGTCACTTTCAGGATGTTCGGCACTGAGTATTGCTTCACCCTGAAGGAATTTGGGGACTTACTAGGTTTCCAGACTACACCTCACGCCATTCCTGAGCTCCCACTGAGTTATTTCATGAACAGGGACATCGACAAGCTCTGGAGAGATATCACTGGCGGAGGCAGTCTTGATCCGTCTACCTAGCTATCCAAGAAGATCCACAACCCTGCCTTCAGATACTTTGAGATGATCCTGTGCCATACTTTCTTTGGGAGGAGCTACTGTGACCACCTTATCACTGTTGAGGAGATCATATTCCTTTATTGCTCCAGCCAGTCACGTCCCATTGCTAGTGGGATTTTCTTGATAGAGAGTCTCGACATGACTGCTAGATCTATTGAGTGATTTTTTCATTCAGGTGGGAATGTGACACAGATAACATTAGCTCTTGAACTGGATGGTAGATTACTTCAGTTGACACCCTATTGGGGGAGCACCCGGATTGATTTGGACTTCTGCATGGACCGTGGTTTGATGAGACGTGCTTCATTTTATCCATACCAGTATAGACTTCTCATCGATGACCAGGCCATCTACTACTTCACTTTACCTGACCCCTAGATGACATGCGTCTCAATTCCAGCTAACTAGAACTATTCAGTAGAGGGTTGGGGTGAAACTGCTGAGATACCTAGTGACTCGCCAGTACCTGAGTATACACTAGAGCCAGAGGATCCAGTTGCAGATGATCCAGTTCCCGAGTACACTCTCAGATCGAAAGCTACACATACCACTATTTTCACTAATAATCTTAATTTGTAGGAACCAGGTGTTCGGTCTCAGTTAGCCGCTATGCGTGCTGAGTTGGCTACACTTCGCCAAGAGGAAGCAGACCTCTCTCTACAGATTGAGCTTCATGATTCCACTTATGCAAGTGAGGCCGATGTGTTAGCTCATGAGGTTGCTGATCTTCGATGTCAGCTTGTGGAGATATGAGGCTCTGAGCACACAACTGAGCCTCCTTTTGGTTGGTGATTTGGTTCCTACTGATCGACTGTGACCCATTTCTTTATATTATTGTGTTTCTTTTCCTTATCAGACTTATTATCTACTGTTTATTTATGTTGTTCCCAGTTTCCATACCGCACTTACTACACCATCGACTATG
Source organism: Vicia villosa (assembly GCF_029867415.1). Taxonomy (NCBI): domain Eukaryota; kingdom Viridiplantae; phylum Streptophyta; class Magnoliopsida; order Fabales; family Fabaceae; genus Vicia; species Vicia villosa. Next base: position 87,937,722 of record NC_081184.1, read on the forward strand.
CATTTCATATATTTTATGTCCCTATGGTTTTCTTATGTTTATTTCTATTTCCTTATTTATTATTTTTAGTTTATTTTCTAATTTTTATATTTTCTTTTTATCTTTAAATTTAATCGTGTATGACGGAAAATATATATATAGTAAAATAATAAAAGGCAGCAGAAATACTAGCTGCATCCCCCAAGTAGCAATAAAGGAGGAAGTTTGAAGCCCAAACCGCAAAAGCTGAAGAGCCGACCAGCGTCCACTGAAGACCGCGCCCGCAGAGCCCCCTCGGCGGTCGTGGAGCAGTCTGGGAGCCTAACGGCTCTATTTCGCAAACAACCCCCTTTTCCACCATTTTTCCTCCTCCAAACCTTATTTTCTCCATTTTTTACCACCTTAAACCCTCATTAAAAATCATTACTTTCTCACTACCATAAAAATCTACTTACATTTCCATTTTCCCCACCAATTTCTCATTTATAAAAATCCAATCTTTACCATTTTCATCCACACTCTCTACAAACCCTCATTCACCATCTTCAACCTTCAATATTATCATTAATGGAGTTTAACGGAATTATTTTGCGAGAAGGGAAGCCGAGAGAGAGACAGATGAAGCTGATTGACAAGTTGCAGACAACGAAAATCTACTCTACCAGGTATATTGACGAAGACTTTATGTATACTTTAGGTCTGTACCATAACATTTTTTCTCTGCTTGATAAAATTGGCATGCACGATATTTTTCTACTAAAGCACCACCTTACCCACGACTGACACACGAAGTTTTACGCTCTATAATCTATAATGTCAGCCCCCACACTGCTAGCACTGTAGGTGGAGTAAAATTTATATTGTTTAATATTGAATACTCATACTCCGCCGACGGGTTAGCAGAGTTACTGGGTATGTGCTACGGGGATGGTGCCATTTGTGAGGCTCCTTTAGATTCTAACTGGATGCTCGGAGGCTACGCATTTTGGGCCAAACTAACAAAACAAAATGTTAGTTATTTTGATGGCCTACTAGCTTTGAGCATCCATAACCCGACCATACGTATTTTCCGTTATCTTTTGGCATGCACTATCTTTGGCCGGAAGAATCCAAATAAGGTCAATGCAAAAGAATTAATTTTTATGCAAGGATGCCTCACAGACACCAAAATTAATCTCGTTCCCTTCATGATCGCTCACATGAGCTTTGTTTTGAAAAAGGGGGGACTGATTTCTTTTGGTGGCCTGGTTATTTCCATAGCTCGTGCCCTTGGATTAGACACCAAGCTTGCTACTCTTGAGCTACTTCCTCCTCGTATTGTGAACTTAATTTTTTTGGAAGATATGCGTCTTTGCAAAACGAGGAAGGAAGGTGGCTTTCATCTTATGATTAGTGGTACTGTTGTACCCAACATTATCCTCCCTCACACTCGGCACACTGATGTGCGATTTGAGCGTAACTGGACCTATGATTGAAGCTCTCCCACTTTCATTGGTTCGTTACCCCCAGATATTCATATGGAGGGAGGCCATGTCACTAATGATGAGTATGATTTACGTACACGGTCACCACCCCGCTTCACACCATCACAGACCGCACCCTTTTCCTCTAACCCACCTGCAGGTACCACTCCGAGTTTCCTTATCACCGAAGATATATGGAGAGAGCACATGGCCAGAGAAGAGAGACAGGATACACTCCTCTCTTCTATGCAGCAGCTGATTTTCGATAACATGGCATTCATGCAAGCCTCTCAGACACAAAATGTTGCCTCTCTGCGGACCATCATGGAGACTCAGCTAGCCTTCCAAAACCAGCAACACCAACAGCAAATAGGTTTTGCAAGACACTTCGCTATGATGGAGGCCTCTCAAGGCACCTTGATTGGTCGGACTCGCTAGCTGCATGAAGCTAACGCCGCTCTTTCTGAAAGAGTCAATCGTCTAGAGATCTCCCAGGGCAGGCGTCGTAGCAGGAGTCGTCGTTCTGATCCTCCCACTCAGGACGGCGAGGGTACCAGTGGTCCACACTAGCGCCTCCCATGTTACTCCTTCTCGCTCTTTTATTAGAACATTGGGGATAATGTCTGATTTAAGTGTGGGAGGAGATTTTATTGCTTTTCTTTATTATTGTTTTCTTTAGTTTCTTTCAGTCTTTACCGCTTTCTAGTATTTTAGTTGTTTTCCTTACTCTGTTTTTTTTTAGTTTCAAATAAATGCATGTGCTTAGCTAGTCTTTTTGCGTAGTGTACCTTTATTTTCCCCACTCTCTAGCCTTACAAAAAAAATTGCGAAAGAATATAGTGTGTCTCAAAGATTTGGGCTATAAGACAGGTTCTAGATAGGGTGTGTTAGTCTTGGGTACTCTTTTTGAAAAAACGATATTGTTTTAGCACCATAGCCTTGTAAATATTAAAAATTAAATCCCATTTCCCATTATGCTATGATTTAAAACAATTGTACAAATAGGTTCTTAAGTAGTTTATCCTTGCAGTCGGCTCTGGCCTAAGCATGCTCTAAGTGTAGGATCGATGAATATAAGTGAATGATCTCTCTTTGCCTTAAAATATTAAAAAAATGTATGATTCCGACCCTGAGCTAGGTGACTCTCACACAATCACTTAGTTCAAATTTTTGTAAACATTCAGAAAAAGAAAAACAAAAAAAATAAAAGAGAAGAAAAAAAATAAAAGGCATACACGTTGTAGTTGGTTCAGAGGTATCTGGTGCTGAACTCGGTAGGGCAAATTACGGTCCGATCCCCCACAACTGCCATCGGGTAAATAAAAGGAAAAAGTCTTGGCATAGTGGGATAATAGGGGTTGATTTACATAAGTATGAAGTTTATGTCCGCATTCTCATGGAAAGTGTCATTACGATATTCTTGGTTCAAATAGTTAGTACCTGTTGTCGCACGCTCACGAAAAATGGACAGAGTCGCCACCAATATATTTATCCCATAAGGGAAAGGAATACCAGATAACCTAACAAAGGAAGGAACAAGGTCTTGCAACCAGAGAATCAAGGTACGGGAGTCGGTTACACAAGGGGAAGGTACTAGCACCCCTCACGCCCATCGTACTCGATGGTATCCACCTATGTTTGTTTCTATCTAAAGGGTGTAATCTATGTCTAGGTCTATATGCGAATGAATGCAGAATGTAGGGAAAATAAAGAATTATACTCGCACGGGCCCTACCCCGCTGCCTACGTATCCTTTTCAGGAATCAGAGTTACCGTAGCTCGGCTCACATGTTTTTGTTTGTTTTTGTGTTTTTTAGTTGGGCGGAGTTAACGTTCGCGCTCTTGCATAAGGGATCGGCCTACGATGCGTACGAGCGGAAATAACATTGCCTTTAAGAAGAAGAAAAAGAGATGATTGGTTTGTATCTTTTAGGGTAATTCCATGGTGACGAAAACCTACTACAAGGCTTCGCACCACTTCCTTACTTTGCTTTAAATCTGACCATTTATTAAGCGTTTTAAGTGTTTTTGGTTGGTGTTTTTTAAAGGGAAGTTATTTGTGATTTAGATCATACCAAAAAGAGTTTTTGTTTTTTGAGTATTTAGAGAACACACATCGAGGCCTACACCTCAATCGTTTCTCTAAATAGCGCTTAGGAAAAACAGAGTTTTTTTGGATATTTAGAGAATGCACATCGAGGCCTACGCCACAATCGATTCTCTAAATAGCGGTTAAGAAATACACCGAGGCCTACGCCTCAATCATTTCTTCCCCGCTAAGTAGGAAAGAACATACATCGGGGCCTACACCCCAATCATTTCTTTCTTACTAAGAAAATAGAAAACGGTATGATCTTTATCAGTATTTATTAAGTCTTTTAAGATTGAAAAGAAAAAGAGATGAGAAAGGGAACTAAACCTATTTTCTATCTAATGTTGTTTTATGTACAAAGGAAATCTAAATCTAATGTTAACATGGTAATTAAATTCTAAAAGGAGCATTAAAATGGTATTAACAAAGTAGGCCTAAAATATGGCCAAAAACAAGTAACAAAATCACATAACAATTATACCAAAATAATATGAAACTAGCACAAAAACAATTCAAGTACTAATGCAAAATTACACTAAAAACTACTATTTTTATGACCTTTTTTATATGTGTTTTTATTGGAAAGTTCTAAAGCTAAAATTAATCTTAAGATCAACTAATTGAAACTAACAAATTTTATTATTGATTTTTATGCGTCAACAATTACCTACAATCTAGCAAAAGGATGATTTTATATTTTTATTGCCTAACAATCTAACCAAAATGTATGAGTCAAAATGTTATTGTTATCTGAAAATCTAACAAAAGTTAAGGGATTTTTATCATGTTTACATCAAAAAAAAAAAATAGAACACAATTATGTCAAAAAGCTAGAGTTAACATGAAATAATGGGCCCAGGGGGTGAATTGTGGAAATCGGTGGTGTAGTGCGGTGCCTTAGGCACAGACCCAACAAGGGTAGGCCCATCAACAGTTTTTTGTTGCTCAGATTTTCTTCTATGTCAAAAATAGTGCTGCGGACCAATGGGGGGTGTGACTGGCAATTCATGTATGGGCCAAGGATCTTTTTTCTATCACGATTTCAGCAAGAAAAACAAGCAACATGGGCCAGGGGTTCGGCGATGGCCCATTAGAGTGATCCATAGTTTTCCTTTGTTCAGATATTTTCCAATTAACCTCACTTAGTTTCAATTAACTCTAATTAAAACCAGTTAACACTAATTAACCTAATTATCTAACTAATTAAAAAAACAAGTAAAAGAGGGATTTAGGGTAAATTAGAAGCGATGATTCACCTTCTCAAGATAGAATTCTCCTTCCTCTCTTAGCAGAACAAGCGGCGGCGGAGACTCTATCTCCTCCGATCAATTCCTATCCTCCCCGGCGAACTCGAGCGGCGAACTCACGGCAGAGACTACCTCGCCTTCTCCGACGACACTCTCAGTTTCCTTTCTCGATCTCAAACTCTCTTCGCCGTTCGTTCTCGCCCCTACTTATGGATTCAACATGATGATGAGGTTGATGATTCTCTGCAGTTGTGATGAAGATGATTTTGTTGCGATTCTCAGAGTTGGACAACGATTGAAGATTTGATGGATATCGAATCTTGATTGAAGATGGTGAAGAAACGTTGACGCTGGAGTCATTGTCGATGGAGTTCTATGGAGTTTTGTCGATGGTTGATGGTGAGGATGTAGGTTGAAGAGAGAATGAAGATTTGAAGCGTGAAGATGATCGGTGATGATTCAAAGATGATGATGCAGAAGCGTGAACGGAGGAGTTTTATTGAAGATGATGGACTATGGATCGGTGAAAATGAAGACTGGAGCCAAAGTTTATTACAAGGTGAGTCCCTCTTTTTTTGAATTCTCTTCCTCTTTTCTTCTGTTATGTTGCTAGGCCGAGTCTGGCCATTTTTGTGTGATAATGGAGGTGGCGAGAGGGATTAAGAGATGGAGATTGAAGAGAGAATTGAGGTGATGAAGATGGATAGATGATGATGATGATGATGCAAGGAAGATGATGGTCCGAGAGAGAGGGTGCAGAGTGAGTGGTGGTGGAGAAGAAATGGCTTCAACCTTTGAGACTTAGAAGTGAAGATGATTATATAGGTTGAGGAGATTGAAGAGTGGCAGTTAGAGAGAAGAACTGAGAGCTGTTAGATTCGGTGAGTTGGATTCGGTTAGGGATGAGAGATCTTCAACCATAGGATAGTTACGTTCTGTTTTTGTGGTTATGTGACAGGTTGTTAGTTTGTTATGAAATTAGTTAGGAAGGTTAGAGTTAGGAAGGTTAGAGAAAGTTGGTTAGTGACTGTTATGGTAGTTACTGACTCTGAAAGTTAGTTACAAGGGTGGGAAAGGTTCTGCTAGGATCTGTTATGAGGTTAGGAAAAGTTATGGTTGAGTGAGTTTACTGTCATGCAGGATTTGATGGTGTTTTGTATGATATGGTGTGAAGTAGTTTTGGAACAGTTTGTATATATTTGGAATTTGCATTGTGGTGTGGTGATTTGTTTGACTGACAGGTTTTCTGAATGTGGTGATTTTGCAGGTTGTACTGACTATATGGATATTATACTTGGTTCATGATGAAGCAATATGTGGTCCAGTGATCATGGGAGCAGAAGATGTATCTATGGTGAGAAAGCTTGAAGAGTGAAATCGCAAAGTGGGAAGTGGGTTTAAAATAGGATTAGGATATTTTCTTTTTGTTGTTGTGAAATATGTAATGGATCCCCTTTTTTGTAATGGGACTGAATTGTAAATCTTTGTAATGGAAATGGTTGACTTGAATTTGGGTGTTGGCTCTTCAATGAGATTCGAACTTCAACGAATTCTTTTCCTTTCTTTTTAAATGAGGGCTATACAGTAAGTCAGTCACCAAAAAATGACAAAAGTAATGATAATAGTTGGTCAACAAAATTCAACTTTCCATGGTTGACTTTGTTGACCAAAAGTCACCCTGTGAGCTCACATCTTCAAGTTCCCTCCTTTCCTCCAAATTCATATCATTTGTATTCATTTCCAATTCTAGGACTTAAGGTTTGATTTTTCACACTTTGCACTTTAATATTTCGAACGACATCAAACCCATAATTTACAACAGAAATGAGATCTTTTAATCAACGACTTGTAACACAATTCACTTAGATGAATTAAGTCAATAATCTGCGATGGAAACGCTTTGAACGGACCAATGTTTGTAGTATAACTAATTCATACAAATGAATTAATGCTCCCAATCGATGATCTCTTGTAATTAGAAAGCCCTCTGATCAAGTGTGTTTCGAGGACTAAATCAATCATTATCTTCTGCTCAAACATCAAGCATCCTTTTGAGGAAATAAATAAGCTTGTGCCAGGCCTATGTGAGACCCCAGTTTGCTCCATGATCCTAGATCCCATGCTTTTAGATGTTTTATTTAATGAATGGATGCAAAGCCATGCAAATGTCCTAATGAAGGTATGCAAATGAAATGGGGAGTATAAGCCAGTTAGAAATTAACGGGTAGGACAAATTTGGGGTATGACACTTGTCAGCACGCCCTCACTCGAACTTAGAAGCCCTTTTAGCCCTAAATCTTATAAACGCTGCCTTTTTCTTTCATTCACTTCTGAGAGTTGTTGCTTGAGGACAAGCAAAGGTTTAAGAGTGGGAGAATTTGATCGCACTAAAACGCACCATATAATTGACTTGATTTGCACATGTTTTTCATTAGTTTTTAGGTTGTTTTCCTGTGTTATGTAACACCCCATAATTTCAGTTTAGTAATTTAATTTGGATTTAAATTAAATAATTGGAATCTTAGTATTTTATTTGGATTTAATTGGAGAATGATGGAATAAGAGCTATTAAGCTTGTGGTGTGATGTTAGTAAAAGAGGGGTGCTAATTGGTTAGGCCTTTTACTAAGTTATATTCATTTTTATTTTATTCTCATAAAATAAGAAAAAGAACCAATTGGAGAGAAAAAGGAAGAACACGTGAAAGAGCAAGAGAATAGAAGAGGATCAAGGAGGAGGAAAACCCCAATGCTCAAGGAGAATCAAGAACCTAATTCCAAGTAAGGGGTGATTGCTCTAATTATATGGTATTATGATTTTGATGATGATAGGATTGAATTAAGGAATTAGAATCTCTAGTTGGGATGTTAGGTTTTGTGAAATACCAACACTGACATGTATGATTGATGAATTGACTGCAATTGATGATGTAGTAATGTTACTTGGTGTTATGGTATGTTGTTTGTGCATTAGAATCATGTATTTGGAGTATTTTGATGTTATTGGTGATCAATTACGTAATGATTTGGAGTATTTTGATGTTATTGGTGATCAATTACGTAATGGTATGAGTTGGTATGTGTTTGGGATGCATAAAAGCCTTAAAAATCATGTTTTTCAGCTTCTGGGTTCGTGGGAACCGGTTCCCATGTGGGAGGAACCGGGTTCCACTGTTTTAAAACGTTAAAAATAGCATTTTTGGGTCCAGGAACCGGTTCCCATGTGGGAGGAACCGGGTTCCAGTACAAATTCCAGCAGCACGTTTTGAAAACTACTCTAACTTTAAAAGCTTCTTATTTTCAAACCGTAAGTCCGTTTTAGACGCCGTTTTGGACGTTGTTCCTTAAATTGAATGCTTTACCATATGAAATAAATAAAACAACAATAACTTGATTTTATTTTGAAAAGTATCATTTTCTTCAAATGTGGTTATTCTTGTTTTGCATAGTTGACGATATGCAATGATTTGTTGTTTGCATAATTGAATATGTGCAATGATGTGTGTTGTTATAATGTGATTGCTTCTGCTTGTTATGCAAATGGATGTTGTTCGTGGTAAATATGGTTATCACGTGTTTTGATGAATGATGATGTAGATGGATGTTATTCATGGTAAATGTTGTTATCATGTGTTTTGATGAATGATGATGATTGATTTGTTGTGAATGATGCATGATACATGTACATACTCGTTGGCGATAACTATGTTGAGTTATGTGATAAAGCGATGTTGAGCACCGGATTTGATGATGATTTAAGTATGTGACATGTGTGCATTCATTCATAAATCATTTGCATTGGACTCGTTGATGAAACGGATCCTTGACAGCTAATTCCCATTGTGCGGAGATTAGCAGGCACTCATCGTGTGCCCATGTGGGGTGTGAGCGATGAGGCAGTCATCGTGTGCCCATGTGGGGTGTGAGCGATGAGGCAGTAGTCGTGTGCCCATGTGGGGTGTGAGCGACTAAAGGGCAGTATCGAAGAGAGAAGTCATGTGAATGTGATTCACGAATTTTGGTACCACATGCATAAGAGTCTGCATGGTCTTTGTATAAATTGTGACATGTCAAGATGAAATCCGGTGTTATGATTGTGTGGTGTTATTGGTGCATACTTTTGACTTGTGCTTGTGATTGGTATGAATTGATAAATCTGAATATGCTAAGTAGGGTGGATAATTGCTTATGAAATTCTATATCTGATGATTTATAATGCTATTTAATTATGATGTAGTCTCACCCTTACTTTGATGATTTCAGATTGAAGTTGCGGCTTAAGCAATCGGTGAGGATAACTCGTAGAGTTTATCCGGTTATGTTGGGTCGTATCGGTCATGCTCTGATTTGTAACATTGGGATCGATAGTCTTAGAGTTACTTGTGATACATTGTTTTGCCATTATTGGTTTATGTACCGTTGATTTTATCGGAAATGTTTTATAACATTGTTGAATGAGTTTCCGCTGTGCTGAACATGTGTTTTGATATTTTTGGATATTTCCTAATAAAGCATGACAAACGATTTGGTATTTTATTTATTTTATTAATTGTAGCATCCTTGCTGTATATTTACTCTGATTTTATTATATTTCCATGGGGGTTTAGAAGGGTGTTACATGTTATGTCTGTTCTCGGCTCATTTGCAGGTAATGTCCCTTTTATTTTCTCTTCTGAAGAAAACGAGCGAAAAATCCAAAAAAAATTGGGATTTCCATTCGTTTTGCACACATGGCATCCAGCTCAGCACCGACTGAAGGGAGCGCGGTAACATGTCCCATCTCATCCAAGAGGATAACTGCCATGTTCCCATGTTCTCCATGTTTACCTGCTCTGCGGCCGCAGAACCACCCTCCGCGGGCGCGGTCTGTGTAAAAAGTTTCCTGCTCAAAAGGATATAAGGGGCACTCATGTCTTTGCGCATCTTCAAGATCCTCTATATATAGTTTCATTTTTCATTTTCTTCAAATCATCCAAGCTTAGTTACTACTTAATCCATATATCATCAGTATCTGTAAAGTGACAATCCCTTCACATTAAGAGTTGTCACGATATATTTGAGTCTGTAATTGGGTTTAGAGCACTTTGGTTCAAGTTCATCATAATGCTATTTACATTTCCTTGTCATTTACTTCCCGCTTGTACCAAATTTAAAGACTCCGATTGGAGCAGGTTTTTATTTACACGCTTTATTTAATCGCTTACGTGCATTGCTTTACTTTTTTATTTCCTGCTCTTACCATGCCTACATGTTTTTATAGGCTCACTTAATTGATTTATTTTATTGTCTTGCTTTTACTTTATTTATTTCTCGCTCTTACCATGCCTACACGTTTTTATAGGCTCGCTTTTATTTCCATGTCTGGCTAAATTTATAAGGGTTAGAATGTAAGGATCGTTGTCACAATCGTGATCCAAGTTTTGTGTTAATAGAAATACTACTAGGGATGTTTTGACCTTTAATTCAAGTTTACTGTGTCTAAATGTTTATGGGTAAGATCAAAAGTCGTCCATATTTAAGATCAAAGTTGATTAGTTTTTAAACGAACAAAAAGGGCGAAAGTAGTTTGTTTGGTTAATTAGGAATCTTTGACACATTTTTAGAAAATGGTTTTGAAACTATTTTCGGAAGCGTTTATGGGTTTGAAATTTGATTCTTGGCCAAAAGCCAAGAATCTCTTTAAGTTAAATTTTTCAAGTTAAAACCACTTTTCTACTAAGACAAGTAATTAATTTCTTAAAAATAGATTTACTACTTTAACGCAATGCGCACTGTTCATATGTGACAAATGAATGGGTAGACTTAAAGAGTAAACTCGATTCTTACTACGCGAAAGCGACAAGTTCCTGTTAAATTGTTCCTTTCTATAAGTAGGAAATATTGCCCCATAAGTAATTTTATCCATGTGTAACTGGAACGTTGTCTGATACACATGAATTACATTAGAACATGTTCTTTATCTGCTATTTACTTTAATATCCATTTACTTTCTTGCACTGCACTCACATCAAATATTCTCAACCGCCTTAGATAAGCACCTTAGCAATAGAGTTGATAGATTGAAGATTAGTATTTGTAGTTTGATAATCTTATATATTACTTCGATAGGCTGTGCACTTGCAGTTTTATTTTAGACTCTATTTACAGACCCGTCATCGAGCTACCGCCATTAAAAAAGCGCTATGTGGGAGGCAATCCATGGGTTTTTAATTTAATTTGTAGCGGTGAAATTGGTGAGACTAAAGCCATGGAAAGACTTAGCTCATTTCTTAAAACAGATCCACCACCGCGCTTTATTGTTTCCAAAAAGAATGGGAGATAGAGCGAATAAAACCCACATAAGTTTTTAAAAAAAAAACTAATAAACTTATCATAGATTTGGGTAAGGGGGTTTTTTATACAAGGGGAAGGTTTTAAGCACCCCTCATATCTATGGTACTCCATGGGAACCACTTTGAAAATGTTATTGTTTTTGTGTACATCTATTTGAAAAAAGCATGTGTGAACTTGTTTAAAAAGAGTGTGGGGATGGGAAAAGAATTTTTTAAAAGTGAGCTCGATAAGACATCGCATCTTCGGCCACCCCTTTTAAATTAAAGGGAATTCAGAGCTTTTGTAGTTCCTCTTAAAAGGAAAATAAAAGGGCCAAAGTGGCCAAAATATTTTTGGGGTGTGAGCTTTAAAATACTCACAGGTTTTTAAAAGAGGGTTAAGCTTTAAAATACTTAACAAATTTTAAAAGGGTTAAGCTTTAACAATACTTAACAGTTTTAAAATAAAAAGGGACCAAGTTTTAATAATACAAGGTCAATGGGTTAGGAGAAGTTTCACCGGGAATAATTCTTCGCTTAACACCATGGTTTTAAAACCAAGAGACCTAGCTTTAACAATACAAAGATCAATGGACTAAGAGTAGTTTCATCGGGAATAATTCTCCTCTTAGTACCAAGGTTTAAAAAAACAAAAGGGTTTTGTTGAGCTTTAAAAATACAAAACCATGAGACAAGTGAAAAGATTTAACGATACTTTAACACAAAAATGAAAAAGATTGAAAAAGAGTTTGAGTACCTTGACAATTTTAGTCAATACCATTCCCATTCTTTTGGATTTTCAACAAACAACTTAAGCAAACAATCAATGGATACCTCTAGTGTGTGTGTGTGATGACATGTTTCACAAAAGGACAAACAAGTAAGTATGATAATCATCAATGATAATGAACAAGGATATTTGTAACTTTGGATGGAAATATATGAATGGATGATGGATGCTGATTGTTTAACTTATGTACAATGGTTAGATAAACAAAGTATGATAATAATGAGTACAAAACACATGGATAAAAAATCAACAAGTATTTGTACAAAAGATAATGCTTAAGATAAATATATCAGTACAAAAGCATGGATTAAAATCAACAAGTATGTACAAGGTAACAAGTTCATGGATAACAAGGATCAACGTGTTTTTGGATTAGGGTTTTAAACCTAGAGTTTTGAAATTAGGGTTTGAACTTAGGGTTTTGAAGTAAACACCTAAACCTAATTAATTTTAATTATTAAATACCAAATTATTTAAGATAATTGGTCAAAGGGTACATGGGAAAGTCAATGACATTAAATCCTAAACCTAAACAAATATATACAAAAAGATACAAAGCTACTTTGAAGAAATATTCAAAATAAAAATGATTTTTAGTTGATTTTTAATATATAAAAAGACTTGTTTTTGATTAATTTTTAAATGATAAAATATTAAATATTTTTGTGTTTTTTAATCATGATATGAAAATGTACAAAATAAATAAACCACATAAAAAAAGAATGAGTGAAAAAGATCAATTTTCCTATTTTTTATGATTTTTTGAAGTTTGGTTAAAAACAAAATAAAACTAGTGTTAAAAACAGACTTTGGCCTTGCTATGGTTTGAACCCAGGCCCTTTGACTCAATGCACAAAACACACACCACTGGGCCAACGCGCCAGAAGTGATAATAAGGTGAGCCCAGTTGATTATGATTTAAAACAAGTTGGAAAACATTGAAAAATGAAAGAAATAAAAAGGTCTGGGGCGAGGGGGATTCGAACCCCAGACTTGGGAGTCACAAGCGCTTTAACACAAACACACAAACAAACTATACTAGAACGATGTAGTCTTTTAAGAAACAACTTCATTTCATTATATTTTAAACTCGTTTTTAAACTAAAGAATGGCGTGAAGGCCATCTTCATCTTCTTCGTGAAGACAGACAAGAACACAACAATGTCCAATTTTCAAACTTTGTCAAATCTTAATCAAATTAAACAAACTAAAATGCTAAAATGATCAGCAAAGAGCCACGAATCTAACCATGTAATCAACAATAATTTAAACTTAATCAAACTCATGAATTTCTCAAAAATACGTATGAACCCTACAAATTTAATTTCAAATTAAATGCTCAAATCAAACAATCAGTCCCTAAAGGCTTAGGGCTTTTGTTCCCTACATGATTCTAAGCAGAATAGTATCAAGAAACACAACAAAAAAATGCTTAAATGAGTGTGCTCGAATATGAGTTACATACCTCTGGAAATGGAGTCCCAATTCGTGCCTGAAGGTGTTTGAGGAGGGCTCTCTTGATTTGAATAGCTCTAATGACCTCCCAGGAAGCTTTATGGGCAATTAGAATGGACTGATCACCTCTCCTTCGTCTAACTTGATATCACCTACAAGCAAGAAAAGTTATGGCTGGAACTATGGAATCCCAGTATTACAGATCGGATACAAGTGTTTGAATAGCTTTTATATGTGATATAGAAGGTATCGAACACAAAAATCCTGAAAATGCACGAGCCAATTTGAAAATAGCAACTTTGGTTCAAAGAGGTTCTTTAATGGAGGTTTGAAGAGTGATTTTTGGTTTGAGGCCTTTGGTGAGTGTTTAGAGGTTATGGATAGCTTCCATTTGATAAATAGAAGTTGTTGGAGAGGCTAACTTGGTAGGTTTGTGTTTGGTTTAGATTTTGGCAAGTTAAGACCTTGGTAAAGCTTTAATGGTGGTGAAAATGGTGATTTTTGGTTAGGGAGCTTTTGAGAGGTTGTGGAAGTTATGGATGTTAGACGATAGGAATGGTCTAGAGGGGGGTGAATAGACCACCTTTTTCAACTTTAAGAAAATTTTAGCGTTTGAAAATGTGATTCCCCGGAATCAAACTTATCGTCTTGAACGATCAAGTTATCGGGGACCGGATATGTGCAATTAACAACCGGATGAAAATGGTGAATTGGAATTACTTGCTTCAACGGAATTATCAATTAGTTAATATACACACTATATTAAACTTACTCACAATAAACTGTTTCACAAAAATTGACCGAAAATTGAATATGGAATTTTATCAAACACTTGGTGAGCGCTTTTCACCAAGTTTCAGTTTTTGCTCAACTATGGATTTTTGCCGAAAACGAATATTGAAAAGATAAAGCTAAAGACGATAAAGAACACAATATTTGTTTTGGCAGTTCCTCTATCGTCCTCGCAGGAGTACGTCTGCCCCTAATTTCAATTGAAATTAGGAAAGTTTTATTAGATTGCAAAATGTTTAACAAGGAAAAAGTTTACCAATCACCAACTACACACATGCAGTAAAATTGAATACAAATATTTCATCCCCTTGATTCAAGTAGAACCAAGTCAATGTCAATGATCTCCATCGATCACGACCCTGATCCTTCCTTTTCAATCCTCCGGTTGTAGCAAATTTGATGAGCGGATCAACGATCCCTCAATTCCTTATGCTCGGCTGAATTGAATCCAAAGCGAAGCGATCGTCAAAAACCTTCAAATCAAACCTTGATGTATTATGTGTGATTTTCGATCAATAAGCGAAAGGTTGAATATGAGAAGAAGCTTGAGTATATCTTTCACATTTCTTGTTGTTTTTGCTTGAAAATGATCAAAGACAATATATACCACACCCTTTTCATTAGCCACTTAGAATCAGCAAAAAACCAGTAACTTTAGCGATAGGTCGACCTGTCCATCTGTGAAGGTCGACCTATTGCAATTCTGCACTTGTTTTGTACGCAAATGTGAACCATGCATCGACCTAAGTATTCAATGTGTCGACCTAGCATCCATACGTCGACCTATGAGGTTGGCGTGCGCATTCCCGAGGCTTCCTCAATTGTCTATGCGTCGACCTATAGGGTCGGCGTGCGCATTCCCGAGGCATCCTTAATTATCCATGCGTCGACCTGAACAGGGTTACGCATCGACGCATTCTTCCCCAACATAGAATCCAGATTGAGTCTACCAATAGGTTGACCTATAGCATCAATGAGTCGACCTATTGACTAATTTTTTGCCAAAAATACCTTTCCTTAAGGCATCCACTAGTTTTCTTTGTTTTCACATTGATTTGGTCAAAGTCACAATGTTTTGACATCATGAAAATACACATTTCCCTCACAATGGACAGCTTCTAAATGATGTTTACAAGTTTCCTGAAACTTTGGTTGACACCCAGAATTTGTGGAACTCAAAATCACTAGAAAAATGCAAAGATTGAAAAAAAAATGAGAATTTCAAGTGATAGGTGACTTGTAGAATTCAGGTGTGTTTGATGCAAGAGGCAAGGGCCATTATTTATAGGCACAATTTAGGGTTTGTGGAGGGAAAAATCTCAGATTTTTAAGTTCACATGTGATACTTGTACCTCTTTACTTGTACGTGAAGAAATGAGAAAGTTATAGTTTCAATGGTGAAGTACAAAGACCAAGTATGCTTGTGAGACTTTATTCTGCGTATTAGGAGCTTTCTTTTTGGATTTAAATTTATTTTGGTGCAGAGGAGACACGGGGGAGGCTCAAGCAGAGTGGACTTTGCAAAAGCAATGCTTTTCTAGAATGGAAGTGTGACCTTTATGCCATTAATGGAATGATCACTTGGATAATGGCTTAAGCACTTGGATCATATCTCTAAAGAGTGTTTAATCTTATGATTATGGCCTCTTAAACAAGTTAGAGGGGCTGTCCATTGAAGATTCTTGCAGATTTGAACAAAATTCAAACTTGTTCTTCATGTTCATCTTCATTTTCCAAGTGTTCATGGAGCCTTCTTCACAAAATCATATCTCTTAGCTCAAGCTATGGATTTTCATGCTATTGATATCTTGGGAAATCCCTTGCTACATACTTCAATCCAGTTGTTAAATTTTTTTCTCAAACACCTTTGGGATCATGGAGAAAAATAGCCATAAAGTTGAGAAAAATCTAAGTGAAAACACTTCAAAATTTTCTAAGTTTTTTTAACATAATCTTCAAAATTCCATATCTCTCAAAATAATCATTTTGTGAAGAAATTTTCAATGTGATGACTTGTTTGTTTGATCAAGATCTACAACTTTCATGTTTGGAGATTTTTGAGTTTATAGGCAAAATTTGGAGTTCCCAAAATTAGGTCAAAATTCACTTAAAACCCTAATTTTGACTTTTGTTGACTTTTTTTATTCTTGATGAATTTTTTTGATTTTCTTTGGCCAAATGTCTTCAATAATCATATGATGATGATTTTAATCCTTAAAAGCTCGTAGTTGACCATTTTTCTCAAAAGTCAATGGTTGACCCACACAGTTGACTTTTTCCAAATGAACTGTAGTTTTGTGATTTCCAAATGAATCAAGGTTTCCTCTTCAAATGAATGATATGAATGGACTATAATGTTAATTTGGATGCCCTTGAATCATGGTTTGAGTCTTGGAGCCATGTCCTAATTAAAATTTAACCCTCCAGTGTAAATAGGTCAAAACCCAAATTTGGGCCTCATGTGATTTTGAGAGTTGTTGATCTTGAATTGGGTTACCTTTGGTCTTAGATGTTGATGAGAAAATATTTTGAACATAGGAGAGTGTTTGAACTTCCTTGTGGGCCTCAAAACCCTCATTTGCTCAGTCTCCTCTTTGATCAGTCTACTGTCCTAGGACACAAGCAACAAACGACAATTTTTGTATTTTTGGGTTAATAAATGATATATGCATAATGATGATGATCCTACTATTTGGAAAATGGTGGGATCTCAGTGGTCAAAAATTGGGGTGCAACATAATGCTTTTGCTTTTGTTTGAGTTTGCAGAAAATAAATATATCAATAGATTAACACTATCAATTGCATGCAGACAACTACCAAGGCAGGCATTGATCAGGTTCTTATTCCTTTTCCCACTTTTACTGAAACATTGAGGAAAATGTTTGGTTTAAGTGTTGGGGAGGAACTTTACTGTTTTCAGTTTATTGCTTTCTAGTTAGATTTATCGCTTTCTTTAGTATTGCATGTTGTTAGGATTAGTTTTACTTGTTTTTTAGTGTTTAGTTGAGTCATTGCATGTGTTGTTGAGTCTTTATGCGTGGTTCTTTTGTTGATTATTGATTTTCCCATTTTCTTGAGCCATATAAAAAAACATCAAAAATTTTAAACTAAGAAAATAAATAAAATAATGCATCTTTTGAAAGTTTTAGGCTACAGATGAAACTAAGGTTAGATTGTGAAACTGTAGAAAACCCCAGAAGATCGGTATCGTTATAACACCTTAAGTCTCCCAATTATAGAGATCAATCTGATTACGTATTATGTTATAACCTTGAATTCTCACCCTTTAGGAGTCCTTGAGTAGTTTATATTAGCAATCAACACCATCTTAAGCACGCTCTACGTAGGATAGTCGATGGATATAAGTGAATGATCATGAATTTTAACTAATTAATCTATGATTTAATTGAAGAAAAAAATGGGAATACACCTTCTAAGTTAGGTGACTTTGGCCTGGTCGCTTAACCTAAGGGTTGTTGAACCTGCAAAGATTTAATAATAAGCACTCATTGTTAGTTGGTTTAGATGTCACTGGTACTGGACTTGGTATAGAGGATTACGATCCGATCCCCCACAACTGAAGTTGGGGAAAAGGGGTTGCACCACATAGTTACGAGAACCCTGTGCAAAAATGGATCATAGTCACAAACCGGTTTTCTTACTATGATTGTGTATAGATAACAAGATTAATGTGATTGCGCTAGAATGAAAAAGGAAAAAAAGTGATGATTAAATTAGACTTATGAATAGTGACATAATTCTGATTGATTTGTATAGGAGGGAGGCTTATGACCGCATAATTGCAGCATTGTGATGTTATGATATTCTTAGTTTGCAAGCAAAGTACCTATCAACATAACCTTAGCCAAAGTTGAGTTTGTAGCATAGAACGAGTATCCTTAGAAATTTTTTTTCTTTTAAGTAGAGGTTTGCTTGAGGACAAGAAAATGTTCAAGTATGGGGGAGTTTGATAACATGAAAATACATAATATATTTTGACTTGATTCACTTTATTTTAAGCTCGTTTTATTATCACTATGCTATACTGAAGGATAGAAAAACACTTAGAAAGGGGGGGTTTGAATAAGTGTAGCTTTAAAAACTTGACAGATAAAAATAAATTGCACAGTTATTTTTATCCTGGTTCGTTGTTAACTAAACTACTCCAGTCCACCCCCGCAGAGATGATTTACCTCAACTGAGGATTTAATCCACTAATCGCACGGATTACAATGGTTCTCCACTTAGTCAGCAACTAAGTCTTCCAGAGTCTTCTGATCACACACTGATCACTCCAGGAACAACTGCTTAGATACCCTCTAAGACTTTTCTAGAGTCTACTGATCCACACGATCACTCTAGTTACAACTGCTTAGTTCACTCCTAAGACTTTCCTAGAGTATTCTGATCCACACGATCACTCTAGTTCCTTACAACTTAATGTAATTCTAAGAGTTTACAAATGCTTCTTAAAAGCGATAATCACAACTGTGATATTTCTCTTAACGTTTAAGCTTAATCTCACTAATATATTACAACAGCAATGTAGTGAGCTTTGATGAAGATGAAGATTCTGAGCTTTTGAATTGAACAGCGTTTCAGCAAGTTTAATTTGAATTGTTTTGGTGCGGAATCGTTAACCTTGCTTCTCATCAGAACTTCATATTTATAGGCGTTTGGAGAAGATGACCGTTGAGTGCATTTAATGCTTTGCGTGTTCCGTACAGCATCGCATTTAATGTTATACGCTTTTGTCAACTACCTCGAGCCTTGTTCACGCTGTGTCTACTGACGTAGCCTAGAATAGCTTTTAACGTTCCTTTTGTCAGTCAGCGTAGCTTGCCACTTGTACTTTCTTCTGATCTGATGTTTGTGAATACAACGTTTGAATATCATCAGAGTCAAACAGCTTGGTGCATAGCATCTTCTGATCTTCTGACCTTGAAGTGCTTCTGAGCGTGATACCATCAGAACTTCAGTGCTTCTGTTCTCTTGTTCTTCTGATGCTTCCATAGACCCATGTTCTGATTCTGCTTCGACCATCTTCTGATGTCTTACCAGACCATGTTCTGATGTTGCATGCTGAACCCTTTGAGACAAAGCTTCTGAGCGCTGAATTATGCGTACTCTTTATATATTTCCTGAAAAGAAAATTGCATTGGATTAGAGTACCATATTATCTTAAGCAAAATTCATATTATTGTTATCATCAAAACTAAGATAATTGATCAGAACAAATCTTGTTCTAACAATCTCCCCCTTTTTGATGATGACAAAAACATATATAAATGATATGAATTTGCGATCAGAAAGAATAAACGGCAAAAGACAAATTACACAGCTATATCATAAGCATATGAATATGTCTCCCCCTGAGATTAACAATCTCCCCTTGAGATAAATAATCTCCCCCTGAAATAAATACTCGAAGAACTTTAATAAAAGACTTCCCTGATTATTTCGGTAGAGACGATCATATAAGCTTCTGTCTTCAGAAAATTCATAGCTTCTGACTTCTGCTTCCATAGGACAGCTTCAGAACTAGAATTTCTTTAGATTCCTAGAACACTCACAGCTTCTGATTCCTGCTTCCATCTAGGACAGCTTCAGAACTTGAATTTCTTTGATCTTCTGAACATTCACAGCTTCTGACTTCTGCTTCCATCTAGGACAGCTTCAGAACTTGAATTTCTTTGATCTTCTGAACATTCACAGCTTCTGACTTCTGCTTCCATTTAGGACAGCTTCAGAACTTTGAGTTTTCTGGATCTTTAGAGCATTCGCAGCTTCTGATTTCTGCTTCCCTCGGATAGCTTCAGAGCTTTGAATTTCTACCAACATCACTTCATGCTAGATTTGTATCAGAACATTGTTGAATGTACCAGAGCATCATCTGAGCATCTCTACATCCTGAAATGTTACAGAACAAAAACTAAACGACAAAAGTCAGCATGAACGAGTTAGAACATAATGTATCAGAGCAAATAGAATTTTGTTAGATCAAATAGACGAATATGGATCAAATTCTATCTTCTTTCTTGCTTCTGATTTCTGAAGCTTGACAGCACTTAGCTTGCTTCAGTTTCCATGGTTTTGCTTCTTGTGTTTGCTTTGAAGATTCTCTTCATTTCTTTATACCTGCAAAACACTTAAACCATATAGAACTTGCAGTTCTTGTTAGTGAATGTGTGGGAGCTTTACCCAGCAACTGATAGATTTAATCAAATCATTTATCATTTATCTTTCTCCCCCTTTTTGTCATAACATCAAAAAGAATATTTTACAAAGATTCAGATGTATAAAACGACAAATAAAACACTGGAAAGTAAAAGCAAAGAGACTTTTTTATTGATAATCAAAAATATTACAAGAGGTTCCTATGTTTAACAAGATGAGAAACATTCCTAGCAAATACATAAAAAGTCATCCCAAGAGGAAATGACTACAAAAATTAAAAACAGCACCCTAGCAGGACACGCTCTGTGTCAACCCATCAAGAATCCTTGTGGACTCTTGTCTTCCAGACTAGAACCTCCACTGTAGAAGAGATCCAAGTGACCAAAGAGGAAGAGAGGGACAGTTCACAGACAGAGAGCTAATGTTGCAAACGGGGCTTTCCCTCAACATAGAAGTTAAGAATATCATTCTTAACCTCCTCCCATAACTCAAGAAAGTCTTCTGTCTTTGGGTGAAAGTTGATAACAACATCAAAGAAGAGGCCTAACTTGAGAGGTATTAGGAGAGCCATTCCGAGATATGCATAGATCTGTCGCCTTTGAGTCATAGATCCTCAACAGACTTAGGATGAACGCTAGGTTTGAGCTAGGATTTTTAAAAGAAGAAAAACTTGTTTGAGCAAGAGAAGAAAACGGAAGAGGGAGAGAAATAACTTGAGGAGGAATGCAAAGAGAGAGTGAGATATAAGAGAGAAAAAAAAAACGTTTGAAGAGAGTAATGATGAAAAGCATTTAATGTTACGTGACGTGAGGAGAGATAATAAAGACGAATGAGGTGACTAGCACAGTTACCTATGGTCGGCGTCCCTTCAACTGCACGCACGCTTATCCATGAATAGTAACGACGGGTTTACCATCCCGAGATAAAACGTTACAGCTGTTTTGCTTTAAAAGAGGTTCTGAATCAACTTAGACAATGAAACGTTAGTAATAACTGAATCATAATTTCTAAAAGATTTCAATCAGAACTTCTGATTAAAAAATAGTCCATTTTCATTTCAGAAGATACTCATACATGAGAACTTCTCATCTTCTCATTCTGGGCATAAATCCATACTGATGTTCTTCAGAATGAACTTAAACCTATCTTCAGCCAGGGGTTTTGTAAAGATATCAGCCCATTGATGGTCTGTATCAACAAAGTTTAAAGATATAACACCCTTCTGAACATAGTCCCTTATGAAATGATGTTTAATCTCAATATGTTTAGCTTTTGAATGAAGAATAGGGTTCTTAGATAAACATATAGCAGAAGTATTATCACAGAATATAGGAATGTTACTCTCAAATATCTGATAATCTTCTAACTGACTCTTCATCCAGAGCATCGGTGTACTGCAACCAGCAGCAGCGACATATTCTGCTTCTGTGGTTGATAGAGCAATAGTTGCTTGCTTCTTGCTGTACCAGGAGATCAAATGACTTCCAAGAAATTGGCAACTTCCTGAAGTACTCTTTCTTTCAATTCTGTCTCCAGCATAGTCAGCATCGCAGAATCCTACTAAGTTGTATTCTTTAGATTTTCTGTAAACTAAGCCAAGATTAGTAGTACCTTTCAGATACCTTAGAATTCTCTTAACAGCCGTTAAATGAGATTCTCTAGGATCTGATTGGAATCTAGCACACAAACAAACACTGAACAGAATGTCAGGTCTAGAAGCAGTCAGATATAGAAGAGATCCAATCATACCTCTGTATAACTTCTGATCTACCTTCTTACTTACCTCATCCTTACCTAGGATGCATGTTGGATGCATAGGAGTTTTGGCTTCTTTGCAGTCCAGAAGATTAAACTTCTTCAGAAGTTCCTTCACATACTTGGTTTGGTGAACATACGTTCCTTCTGATGTTTGATTTATTTGTATTCCAAGGAAATACTTGAGTTCTCCCATCATGCTCATTTCAAACTCAGCCTGCATAGACTCAGCAAACTCCTTTCCAAGTGTAGCATTAGATGTTCCAAAAATAATATCATCTACATATATTTGACAAATTAAAATATCCCTTTTAAAGGTTTTACAAAAGAGAGTAGTGTCCACTTTTCCTCTAGTGAAACCATTATCCAGAAGGAAAGAACTTAAGCGTTCATACCAAGCTCTGGGAGCCTGTTTCAATCCATACAATGATTTCTTTAATTTAAAAACATGATTAGGAGACATAGAGTCTTCAAAACCAGGAGGTTGATGGACATAAACTTCTTCATCTATATAACCATTTAAGAAGGCACTCTTAACATCCATTTGATAGAGAGTGATGTTATGTTGAGTGGCAAATGAAATTAATAGACGAATAGATTCTAACCTGGCCACTGGTGCAAAGGTTTCTGTATAGTCAATCCCTTCTTGCTGACTATAACCCTGAGCCACCAGTCTGGCTTTGTTCCTTACCACTTCACCTTTCTCACTGAGCTTGTTTCTGAAGACCCATTTTGTACCAATTATATTGAATCCATCTGGTCTAGGAACAAGATCCCAAACATCATTCCTTGTAAACTGATTCAGTTCTTCTTGCATAGAAATTATCCAGTCTGGATCTTCTAGAGCATGATCAACAGAAGTTGGCTCGATCAAAGATACAAGACCTAATTGACAATCTGCATTGTTCTTAAGGAATGCTCTTGTTCTGATTGGATCATCCTTCTTTCCAAGAATGACATCTTCTGAATGACCAGAGATGAGTCTGGATGATCTTCTGACAGATGGTTCTTCAGATATGCTTAGATTCTCCAGAGAAGCTGATACTTGATCTTCCGATTCTTTGCTTCTGAGAGGTTCTGCTTCTGATGCGTTGCTTCTTGGCTCAACAACTTCTGATATATCAATATCACAATCTGCAAAATTATCAAACTGCTTTGGTTTTTCAGAACCAAGCTTATCATCAAACCTGATATTGATTGATTCTTCTACAGTCAAGGTTTCAGTATTGTATACCCTGTAGCCTTTTGAGCGTTCAGAATATCCGAGAAGGAAACACTTTTGTGCTTTAGAATCAAACTTACCAAGATGATCTTTAGTGTTCAGAATAAAGCATACACATCCAAAAGGATGGAAATATGAAATGTTGGGCTTTCTATTCTTCCACAATTCATAAGGAGTCTTATTAAGAATAGGTCTGATAGAGATTCTATTCTGAATAAAGCATGCAGTGTTTATTGCTTCTGCCCAGAAATGCTTAGCCATATTGGTTTCATTGATCATGGTTCTGGCCATTTCTTGTAGAGTCCTATTCTTTCGTTCTACAACTCCATTTTGCTGTGGAGTTCTAGGACAAGAGAAATCATGGGCAATACCATTTTCTTTGAAGAATTCTTCAAAGGATCTGTTCTCAAATTCACCACCATGATCACTTCTGACCTTTATGATTTTACACTCTTTTTCAGATTGAATCTGAATGCAGAAATCAAAGAACACTGAATGAGTCTCATCCTTGTGTTTCAAGAATTTTACCCATGTCCAGCGGCTATAATCATCTACGATGACTAATCCATATTTCTTCCCTCTAACAGATGCTGTTTTGACTGGGCCAAACAGATCAATGTGCAAGAGTTCTAATGGCCTTGAGGTAGAGACAACATTCTTAGACTTGAATGCAGGTTTGGAGAACTTGCCCTTCTGACATGCTTCACAAAGAGCATCTGATTTGAATTTCAGATTAGGGAGTCCTCTGACAAGATTCAGTTTGTTAATCTGAGAAATCTTTCTCAAACTAGCATGACCTAATCTTCTGTGCCAGACCCACTGCTCTTCAGAAACAGACATAAGACAAGTCACCTTCTGACTCATAAGATCTTGCAGATCTGTCTTATAAATGTTGTTCTTCCTCTTGCCTGTAAATAGGATTGAGCCATCCTTCTGATTTACAGCCTTGCAAGACTCTTGATTAAAGATTATATCATAACCATTGTCACTCAATTGACTGATAGATAAGAGGTTATGTGTTAATCCTTCTACAAGAAGTACATTAGAAATGGAAGGAGAGTTACCAGACTTTATAGTTCCAGAGCCAATTATCTTGCCCTTCTGATCTCCTCCAAACTTGACTTCTCCTCCAGACTTAAGCACCAGGTCTTGGAACATAGACCTTCTTCCTGTCATGTGTCGCGAGCATCCAGAGTCCAGGTACCATGACATGTTGTGCTTTGTCCTTTTTGCAGTCAAGGATATCTGCAATAGGAATAATCTTATCCTTAGGTACCCACATCTTTTTGGGTCCTTTCTTGTTAGATTTTCTCAAGTTCTGGTTGAACTTGGGTTTAACATTGTAAGCAATAGGAGGAACAGCATGATAATTCTTAATGTGAGTTTCATGATATTTCCTAGGATGTGTCACATGCTTTTTGGTGTGTGTTATGTGAAAACTTTGAGCATGTGAAGTGTGCCTAATATCATGAGAGTGGCCATACTTGAACTGATCATACAATGGCTTGTATGAAATTTTCATTTCATCAACAGGTTCAAGTTTGTATGGGGTTTCACCCTCAAAACCAATGCCAACTCTTTTGTTTCCAGACACAGCATATATCATAGAAGCTAGCTGACTTCTGCCAATACTTCTAGATAAGAACTTCCTGAAACTTAAATCATATTCTTTCAGAATATGGTTTAGACTAGGAGTGGATTGTTCTGAATCAGAAGGAGATCCAACATTATTGGATAATTTTAAAAGTTTTTCTTTTAATTCAGAATTCTCCAACTCAAGCTTCTTTGTTTCAAATTCAAATAGCTTTTTTAGCTTTTTGTATTTGAGACTAATCTGAGACTTGAGTTCCAGAAGTTCAGTTAGACCGGAAACTAACTCATCTCTAGTAAGTTCAGAAAATACCTCTTCAGAATCTGATTCTGATGTAGATTCTGATCTGTCATCTTCTGTCGCCATCAGCGCACAGTTAGCCTGCTCATCTTCAGAGTCTGAATCATCTTCTGACTCATCCCAGGTTGCCATAAGACTTTTCTTCTTATGAAACTTCTTCTTGGGATTTTCCTTCTGAAGATTTGGACATTCATTCTTGAAGTGTCCAGGCTCATTGCATTCATAGCACATGACCTTCTTCTTGTCAAATCTTCTTTCATCAGAAGATTCTCCACGTTCAAATTTCCTTGAACTTCTGAAGCCTCTGAACTTCCTTTGCTTGGTCTTCCAGAGTTGATTTAGCCTTCTGGAGATTAAGGACAGTTCATCTTCTTCTTCAGATTCTGATTCTTCAGGATCTTCTTCTCTAGCCTGAAAAGCGTTAGTGCATTTCTTGATATTTGATTTTAATGCAATAGACTTACCTTTCTTTTGAGGCTCATTTGCGTCCAGCTCTATTTCATGACTCCTCAAGGCACTGATAAGCTCTTCCAGAGAAACTTCATTCAGATTCTTTGCAATCTTGAATGCAGTCACCATAGGACCCCATCTTCTGGGTAAGCTTCTGATGATCTTCTTTACGTGATCAGCCTTGGTGTATCCCTTGTCAAGAACTCTCAATCCAGCAGTAAGAGTTTGAAATCTTGAAAACATCTTTTCAATGTCTTCATCATCCTCCATCTTGAAGGCTTCATACTTCTGGATTAAAGCTAGAGCTTTAGTCTCCTTGACTTGAGCATTTCCTTCATGAGTCATTTTCAAGGACTCATATATGTCATAGGCCGTTTCCCTGTTAGATATCTTCTCATACTCAGCATGAGAGATAGCATTCAGCAAAACAGTTCTGCATTTATGATGATTCCTGAAAAGCTTCTTCTGATCATCATTCATTTCTTGCCTTGACAGCTTTACGCCACTGGCATTTACTGGATGTTTGTAACCATCCATCAGAAGATCCCATAGATCACCATCTAGACCAAGAAAGTAACTTTCCAGTTTATCTTTCCAGTATTCAAAGTTTTCACCATCAAATACCGGCGGTCTAGTATAACCATTGTTACCGTTGTATTGCTCAGCAGAGCCAGATGTGGATGCAGGTGTAGGTGTGGACTTTTCACTTTCATCAACCATCTTTTACTGAAGCGTTTTTCTCTTCCTGAATCTTTTCTAAACACGGTTAAGTGCTTGCACCTTAGAACCGGCACTCTGATGCCAATTGAAGGATAGAAAAACACTTAGAAAGGGGGGGTTTGAATAAGTGTAGCTTTAAAAACTTGACAGATAAAAATAAATTGCACAGTTATTTTTATCCTGGTTCGTTGTTAACTAAACTACTCCAGTCCACCCCCGCAGAGATGATTTACCTCAACTGAGGATTTAATCCACTAATCGCACGGATTACAATGGTTCTCCACTTAGTCAGCAACTAAGTCTTCCAGAGTCTTCTGATCACACACTGATCACTCCAGGAACAACTGCTTAGATACCCTCTAAGACTTTTCTAGAGTCTACTGATCCACACGATCACTCTAGTTACAACTGCTTAGTTCACTCCTAAGACTTTCCTAGAGTATTCTGATCCACACGATCACTCTAGTTCCTTACAACTTAATGTAATTCTAAGAGTTTACAAATGCTTCTTAAAAGCGATAATCACAACTGTGATATTTCTCTTAACGTTTAAGCTTAATCTCACTAATATATTACAACAGCAATGTAGTGAGCTTTGATGAAGATGAAGATTCTGAGCTTTTGAATTGAACAGCGTTTCAGCAAGTTTAATTTGAATTGTTTTGGTGCGGAATCGTTAACCTTGCTACTCATCAGAACTTCATATTTATAGGCGTTTGGAGAAGATGACCGTTGAGTGCATTTAATGCTTTGCGTGTTCCGTACAGCATCGCATTTAATGTTATACGCTTTTGTCAACTACCTCGAGCCTTGTTCACGCTGTGTCTACTGACGTAGCCTAGAATAGCTTTTAACGTTCCTTTTGTCAGTCAGCGTAGCTTGCCACTTGTACTTTCTTCTGATCTGATGTTTGTGAATACAACGTTTGAATATCATCAGAGTCAAACAGCTTGGTGCATAGCATCTTCTGATCTTCTGACCTTGAAGTGCTTCTGAGCGTGATACCATCAGAACTTCAGTGCTTCTGTTCTCTTGTTCTTCTGATGCTTCCATAGACCCATGTTCTGATTCTGCTTCGACCATCTTCTGATGTCTTGCCAGACCATGTTCTGATGTTGCATGCTGAACCCTTTGAGACAAAGCTTCTGAGCGCTGAATTATGCGTACTCTTTATATATTTCCTGAAAAGAAAATTGTATTGGATTAGAGTACCATATTATCTTAAGCAAAATTCATATTATTGTTATCATCAAAACTAAGATAATTGATCAGAACAAATCTTGTTCTAACATATACTATCCCGGTACAATTTCTTTATTTCAGGTTATTACCAAACAAGAGCATTCGTGCAATAAACCGACAAAAATACAAGAATTGAAGAAAATATGAAGAATTGATGTTTCTAGTGCACGGCAACCGCCATGGGGTAAGAGCGACAACCATGGCCCCCAACTGCCACATCAGCCATGTTCTAAGCACGGAGACCGCCATGGACTTTAGAAACAGAAAAATAATAAAACATGGAAAATTCTTCCCATTCTTCCTACTTTATCTCCCACTATTCCCACTTCTTTGGCATCGGTTATTTTAGCATCATAACACTATATATTAGAGTTTTAACGTGGAATTTGGCATCCAAGTTTGTGCGTGGAAGCGCTGTTAATAGTTTTAGGCAGATATTACTCTTGTAAAAGTGGTAGTTTCTCACATTGAGGAACTACCGCACCATTAGTATTAGGCCTACAATTTGTGTACTCTTGGATCATTAATCTTGACGTCATTAGTGAAAGCATTCGAGTTTCTTTTTTTCTGTATTTTTCAGGTTCATGTTTATTGCTTTATTATTATTGTTATTGTTGTTTTAGTTACCATTTTGTTTTTCATCACAATCGTTATGTTTAATGCGTTTTTTCGAGTAGCATGTTTGGCCAAATAGTTTAGAGTCATGTATGTGAGGATCATCGTTTTTGACGAGACTCGATAATTATGTTGGCTTTACTGTTATTATTAATTTGGTTTTGATCTTGTTTTTAGATTTAATTTAAGTAACCTTGTCACGAGAGTGAAAGGCCATTTAACACGATTTTCGTCACGAGAGTGAGAAATTAATTAAGGTTCGAATCAGCATTGCGAGAGCGCGGGGATCAAACCGGATAGTAAAAACTATCATCGATCCTAATGAGGGCGAGAGCACCTTAGGTATCGATTAGGACTTGTTCAGTTTTCAAACCACGTTCCTTAATTGAAATGGGCGAGCGAGAGAAAAATCTCACGGTTAAGGATCAAGGATTTATTCAATATCACGAGAGTGTGAGGTCTTTAAATTGATATTTTCTACTAAACATGTTTTTAACATCAGTATAAACCAACCGGTTACAGAGTCCCCTATTGTACCCCAAATTTTTTTCTTAGATTTCATCTCATTTGCATCATTGCATTTCATAAGATTATGCTTTATGTTTACTAAAGCTTAAATCAAAATTATAAAAATATGTTTTGTTTCTCTTTTGTTATTGAGCAAGACAGGAACTAAATCGAAAATATCAAAATTTGCGAGATGATTCAAAAGCAAATTGACTTAAAAGTCAATATTTCGAGTTCATTCCAATTCGAGGTTTAAAGTTGCATTATCTTCTTTTTAATTTCATTCTTATTCAAAAATCTAAAAAAATATATAATAACAATGATTTCTTATTAACTTTTAGTCTCTTAATTCTAATTCAAAATGGAAATATCTTCTTAATTTGAATTATTATTAACATTAAATTAATATTTAATTTAAAATCATTTCTTTTTATTATTCTTATTCTACATTTTTAGTTTGTTACTAACCAATTATCTTTTTTTGTTTATATTATTATTACTTTTATTATTCTCTTATGTCAAAAATTAGTCACAAAAAAAAATGATGAATTTGCAAGGGACCCCACTTTGAAGGCATTCACGGTTTCCATCCAGCATATTCACTCATTTCATCCAAATTCCAAATTCAAAGTCATTTTCATCAAAAAATCTCACAATAAATACATTTGTCACTACAAAAGCAAGTTTCTAACAAATATCTCACAATACAATCTACACCATTCATGCTATTTTATCAAGGGCTCACAGTTGCTTCCAATAGTCACATGGATTGGTGTTTAAAGATCCCACAAAAAACTCAAAATCTGCAACAAATAATCCCTCCTAAAACACTCAATTCTCCCTCTCATTTTTCAACCAATTTTCAACCTTCTCACACTATAAATACAGCTTCACTCACACAAAGAAAGAGGGAGGAAAATTTTACACTGAAACTCTGCACAACTTTATTCACAATTTCCTCCAACTCTCATCAAAACAGTACACGGCAAATCTGAATCGGAAAAGGAAAAAACACCCTGCCAAATTCATATAAGAAATTCTCCTCCAAAATCTGTTTCATCACCTTGATAACCTCCTTCATAACCATATCCAAACAACTTCTGCAGCATCAATAAGCCAAATCTTAATTGCACCATATTCTGCAACCAACTTCATCACACAATCTACATACTTGTTTACGGTGATTTCCGGTAAACAACCGCTAGTCTTCCAAACTATAATAAATATGATTTGATTACTCGCAGGATCGACTAGATTGATCCTAGGACATAGTCAAAAAGGTTGTTATTTATGATAGTTCGAATTATGTCTATGATTGATGTGTCTCGAAATAAGAAATACTTGAACAAAGAAATAAAGATTAGCAATCACTTTGTTATACACGTAAATATAACACCAGTGAAAAGTGAGTTAAAGACAAAATATAAGACAAAACTGTAAAGGTGCAAGAATCTTAAAGTGCAGAAAAGTTAAATGCTTCGAAGATAAATGACAAGAAAATAAAGAGTGCAGGAATGTAAATGACAGAAAGTAAATGAAACGCAGTAATATCGAAAGATACTTGAATAAAGGAAAATACACATGTATTTAAAATGGTGTTGGTGTCATACGTACATTTCTCAGCGAACTCTTTCTCTTAACACTTGATACTTGAGTAATATGTGAGTGATTTGTACAAAATGAACAAACGAAATCCTAATACTAGGACCTTTATTTATACTAGTTTCGACCCTAACGACCCTACACTAATCTAATGCCACGTTGCCCGCAGAAAATCCAGGGACGCCATCTGTCTTCGTGCGGTTACATAAACCATTTCGAAATTCAAATCATCCCGCCTGAATCACCCTTTGACGCGTGGCAACATAATCAGAGTCGAGAATGCCACGAAACCACGCTAAGCTTCAGTACTTCGCATATTACGCAAAAACGTCTAAGTCCCAAAGACTATTCTTTTCGAATTTAACTTCAGTGCTAACTATCTTTGTTCCAACTTAAACATCATTCTCGAAGCATGGCCATCAGTAGCCATTTTTATCTTCAAAGATGATCATCAGTAACCATCTTCCTTTGAATTCCAAATCTTCGAAGGACATTCTTCTCAAACGAAATCTTCAGCTAACAAATTGCCCCCAATAATTGCCTGTTTTGAAAAACAAGAGAAATAGGCGTTTCTTGTTATAATAAGATTTCGTTTTATAGTTCCGAGACTATTGATTGACGTCATAATCATTTATGAATCTGTTTCCAAAACGTCTTGTCTTTTTCAAAGATGTCTACTCATAACTTACATTCCCACGTTCTGGTCTTACTTCATGATCATTACTCCTATATACTAGGAGTAAAGCTAATAACTATTCGACCGCCGTTGGATTAAATCAACGCCTGCCGCGTGTCTCTTGGCTTTTACCCAAAAGATTTGAAAGGGTTTCCGTTAATCCTTTAAATACCTGAACTCATACTCTCATATAACTTTCACCTCTATTTCCTCATTCTTTCCACAGAAAAGAACGTCTTTGGTTCCATTCAAACCCATTTCCCAAATCAAACATACTCATGGCGTCTTCCTCAAACGTTCTTCAACCCGCTTTGAAACTTCAGAAATCTACACAGATGGGGGATCAAGAATACATACCAAACCCAAATACTGCAGAAGTACGCGCCACTTATGCTTCTCAGGTAATCATTCCCTTTGAACTTTCTGGAAAAACTCATGCCTTCATGGGTCCTTTACCAGGAGAAACTAACTCCTCTCTGAATAAATTTTTTCCTGATTATTATAAAACTAGGCCTTTAGTTAGTAAGAACAAAATAGACGAAGATGGCCGTCCTATCTTAGCAGATCCTGATGGTGCAGAAGACACTTCGACCGTAACCCCTTCAGCCCTAGAGAAAATTAGGCTAAACTATGTAACCAATTTTGTGAAAGTTTTTAGGTCAACTCCCTTAGCAAAAGACCCTGAACTGTACTATGCCTGGCTAACAAGAGTAGAAAACCAAAAGGCGTCTTTCTGGAAACAACTGGGAATTTATGACTTAATCCAATTATCCAAAACAGGTTTAGAATACAACCAAACCATGTTAGTAGCATCAGTTCATTTCTAGGACGCTTCCCATAACACTTTCCATCTTCCGTGTGGAATGGTCACCCCCACTCTTTTCGACATAGCTGCTATCACGGGGCTTCGACCAACCGGAGAGACCTTTGACCCCAATGTCATGGATACCGATACCATTAACTTTAGCGAAGCAACAGTTACTTATACTGCGTTCATTCAACAATATCATGATGAAAACAATGAGGTAGTCTCAGACGAAGAGCATATTGCTTTCTTAGCCTTATGACTCTCGAGGTGCGTTTTCTGTTCTAGGTCCATACAGGTAGCAAAGAGGTATCTTTGTATGGCCAATCAACTACATGCTGGAACACAACTAAACCTAAGCCAGTTAATTCTAGGGTTTCTCTATGAGAACATAGGCGAAGCAACAGACCTTGTTAAGAATTATGAATCAGGATCTCTGCTCTTTGCTGGTCCTTTCTGGTTTTTGCAACTGTGGCTTAATGCTACTTTCGAAGCTCACCTCCCATTTCGAGGTACTGTCAACGAAGAAGATCCAAACATCAAAAATCGAGCTGTAGAAGAAACCAGGTTGGCTTTGCTAACTCCTAAAGAAGAAACTGGGGAGCTTCGTGAACACTTTTTAGCATATGTCATGATGTTTGCTCAGTGTTATCAATTTAGCCCTTCAATGGCTCCATTCGTACAAAGGACAGTGGGTCCTGAATGGTTCACTCGAAGGTTTCCAGCGATGTCCCCAGATCAACAGACTGAATCCGTGATTATTTGGGAAGCTTTTCTTACCCCAAGGCTATTTTATCACTATCTTCGACCCTCCAAAGGCCAATGTGTTCTTCTCTGCTACCAACCAAATCTGGTATCGAGACAATTTGGATTGGTTCAAATAAAACCCAAATGCCTGTATGAGAAAAGGAACCATATGTGTCTACATACTTTGTATCTAGCTGAAGATGAGTGTGAATCAAAAATCGCCAGATACACTGGTGTTACCAATCTCTCTCCTATTCCTTTCGAACCTGCCTTTTATTCTACTCCAGATTTCCAACAATGGTGGATAGATTACTACACCATGCAAATCTTCGATGCTGAGAGCCTTACTCGAGAACTAACTGAAGCTTTTGCTGATGTGCAGGAAAACTTTCGCAAAGGTACTTCAACCCATATTAAAGAAATACAAGCCTTTCAAAAATTCTTTGAGACTATCTACAGGCCTGATGATCTTAGTCGGACCGTTCGTGAAGCTGCAGTTATTTTACGCGAAAAGTTCTCTGCTAAACTGGATAAGTTGAAACTGCCCTCGTCTGTTCGACCAGAACTGCGTTATGAAGTGGCTTTCAAACTTAATCCTCCAAAATTCCCTCCACTGACAAGTGCTGATTTTGGTGTGGCTTTAAGCCCTCCTTTCCCAGATTGGTTCGTGTGTGGGAACGCTTTTAAAATTCTTCAGGAAAGCACTAAAAAACATGCTGAACGAGTGGTCCCGACTAAGCATACCTTGGATACTTTCAAAGGACATCTTCATATAGATCTTGAACATGTTCGTGTCTTGACTCCAATACCTGAAGGTTTGGGTTTAGACAACTTTCGACTAACTTTTCTTTCTTTTGGCTGAAATACTGATTCCAGTTTCAACTACAGCCGTTGCTCAAAAGAGAAATATCAAAGAAGCCGTTGTACAAAAGGATTCTGGAGTTTCGAAGATCAACAAGACAAGTAGGAGTGATTCTACCACGACCGGCAAGAAACCCACAGTATATACGCATTTTATATTCCAATTGGTATATTTCTGTGGATAGTACTTACTTTGCTCAATTCATATTCTTCAAACTTCGAAACCTCCGGTACATTCGAAGCGAAAAGATTCTCAAACAGTTGTTTCAGACGATGAAGACAAATCTCCTCCTCGCACCAGGCAAGGACATAAGAAAAGACAGAAGACTGTCACTCCTTCAGGCAAAGAAAAGGGGTCTGGTTCTTCGAAGATTACTTCACCGGCTGATAAGGTATCTTCCGAAGAATCCTCTTTAAAAGGTGGTAGTAACGTTCTTGTTGTAGAGAGTCACAACTCGAGCCCAGATAACATTCCAACCAAGGTATTTGGATTTCACAACATAATCATCTCTATAAATTTTAACTTAAATAATTAAGTTAACATTTTACCTTATGGTTGTAGGATGATGCTGGCACAGCCACTTCTGATCTCAAAGCCTTCAACCTTACCATCGACCTTGATAATCTCCAAGGTAAGTGCATGTTCTTTCTTATGACAAACAAATTTCTTGCAATCTTCTCATAATAATGTGTTCTAATTACTCAATGTAGACAAATCTCATGTGCTTTCGCCAGTTGTCGAAGACGCTCAGCCTCTAGCGGCCATTATTCCTACTATGCCAGTTGAAGAAAGCCATTCAACTGATGATTCTCCTCCTACCCACAAAAGCGAAAATATGGGAGCAGATCGTCAATGTTCAGGTAGTAACAATGCAGCTGAACACCCAACTGGCAATGAGGATACTGTATCTGAACAAGGTGCTATAGAGGAAACTTCCAAACTAGCCACAGCTGGCCCTCACGAAACTTCATCCTTTAGGACCATAGTTTCTCCTGAAACTACTTCGACGCCTGCCCCAGCAAAGCCTACCCCTTCAGAGTTGGAGCAACTCAAACAGACTGATCCTCTCAGCTTCCTCAAGGCCATGATGAATATTGATAACATTTCACCCTCTGAGCTCGAAACTTCTCCAGCTGTCCAGACAAAATCTGGTGATAAAGAGGACACTTCTGATCTTCTTCATCAAATAAAGGAAAAGTTCTTCGAAACCAACCTTGTCGAAGCTCTTAACAAGAATCCTACCAAATGTCATAGCTTGAACCAACTTTTGAAAAAGGTAAATCTATTTCTGGTCTCGAAAGAAGTCTCAGAGGTGATTGTACTGCTGAGTTCTCTAATCGAACAACTTCAGTCTGACATTCTTCGAAAGCAAAATGTTGACGAACAACTTACTGCGAAGATGGCTTCTCATAATTCTCCATGGAAAGCTGCTACTGATGCATCCAAGAAGGGTGACGCCCTTAAGCTTAAACGTTTGAAGAATCAGGAAGCATATGACGAATGCGAGAAGAATATCAAATCCTGGAAACAGGAAATTAAAATGCTCAAAGAGAAGATAAAGGAGGCTAAGTCTCATCAAGCAACAATTCAGCAGACCAATCAGCAAGAGTTAACTGAAGTGGCGCAGTCAGGGATCCAATACTTTGAGGCTGCACAGAAACTAGTGCCAGAAATTGAAGAATTAAAGAGACAACGAGCATTGCTTGATCTTCGGATGTCTTCGTGGGAAACTCAGTATTCGAAGATAAAAGATAATCTTCCTAGGGATTTTAATTAGTTGCTTCGAATCTTGTAATCCCTTTTTGTAATGCGCATTGATTTTGTCTTGTAATCGAATTCCACCAGGAACATATATATGCGCAACTTTTGTTTGCCAATTTACACACTCTACTCCATTTTTCAATGATCATGAGTAACATTCTAGCAATTCTTCAAATCTTGCCGAAATATATTTTATTGTCACAGTAATCTTAATAAATGCAAGCACGTGACCTGACTATCCTTCGCACTCCTTTTAATCTAGACTTGACGTTTCTACTCCCTTAGCCGTAACCATCATTAAGTGATGACGTCACTTTCTTCAAAACCTCTCTTTAAGACGTGCGTGCACCATTTTTTCATGATTACATATCAACTTCCCAAGGCGGGAAACGGCGGAAGCCATAACTTCTCTTTGGAATACCAAACGCAGTCTAATCAATCATTAAAATTGAACCGTTCCTTTATTGCCCCAGGTCTATATAAAGGATTAACATTACACTTCTTCCTTCACACTTGCTTCAAACTTTTGCTCAAGACTTTGTTTCTCTTCCTCCGTTTTCTCAAAACACAGAGTTTTAAAAAAAAAACCTTTTCAACCTTTTTTCTTCTCCTCATGGCGCAACCCCTCACTTATAATAACATTAGGGCTTGCATAAAAAAGGAGTTCAAAATCTCTGAAGAAGAACTTGAGGAAAACTTCATAAGCATCAGGGCTCTTTTTGCTAACCAAGAGCTTGATTTCTATTATGAAATCCTAGAGGGACCTGTTTATCCCAACATGCTAGCAGATTTCTGGATGTTTGCGTCTCTACGCATAGATCCGGAAGGTAGAACTACTATAGTTTCTGAGGTTCGACATGCCCACATCAGAATCACTCCTTCCACCATCTCTAACTTGATGAGATGTAACAACTCTGGCGAGACCTTTGATGACAACAGCTTCAACATG
Source organism: Vicia villosa (assembly GCF_029867415.1). NCBI lineage: Eukaryota > Viridiplantae > Streptophyta > Magnoliopsida > Fabales > Fabaceae > Vicia > Vicia villosa. Next base: position 87,973,831 of record NC_081184.1, read on the forward strand.
ACGACTCATCTTCTGTTGAGGACTCTTATGGACAACGACCCTTTCAGCGCCAAGGTCATTAGAATTTGGCACCAACTCCTCGTGGGTAACTTTCATCCACGAAACCATGACCAAAATAGCATCATGATGGAGGACTTGGAATTTATCCTCTGTGCCCTTCGTGGGAAGAAAATCAACTTCCCCTTAATGATTTTCAAAGGGCTTGTTGAAGCCATTTCTATGGCTGCTGCTCGTCAAGGGGCCGTAACGTGTCTTCCATATGGAAGGCTCTTGTCTTACATATTCCTCAAAAAGGGAATAGTAAGGAGGATGCGCAACTCTGGATCCATGGACATGTTCGAGGAAGAGAGCTTGCCCCTGTTGCCCCTAGAATTCTTAGACCAACGGATCAACTAGGAGGTGGTTTGGTTTAGGTTTTTATTTGTTTTAGTTTCTTCTTTTTTTTTTGTTTTTTTTTGTAACCTTCAATGTTTTGGAAACCAATCCTCCTGTTATGAATGTACTCCTCTCTATTAATATTAATGGAAGATGTTTTGAAGTTTCTTTGTCTTCTTCTTTTATTTGCCATACATGTTTGTTTGAACACACAAGGCCATTTTGGTGTCAGTTCAACCATTTTGGCTTACGTAGTATACCTCAATATCTACGTTTTTGTAATCTTTACTTCATGCATGCTTGGTTTGTATCTCTTCAGATACTTCCCGTTTACTCTTAGGATCCTGCGATCTTCTGCTAACTCTTCTATCTCGTAAGCATTATTCGAAAATACTTTCAAGATTCGAAAGGGTCCCTCCTAGTGTGGGGACCATTTACCAAGTGCTTGATTCTTTCGATCTATAGGTAAAATAACTTTCCAAACTAAGTCATTATTGATAAACGTTTTACCTTTCACCTTTTTGTTGTATGCTCTGGACACTCTTTCTTTTTGACTTTTTATCATCTCCAATGCTCGAAGTCTGTCTTCGTCCACATCTACTAATTCATTCATCATCAACTCCCAATACATGTTAGGAGGAATTTCTGCCTGTCTTTGTATCCGAACTGACTGTAAATATATCTCAACTAGGAGTACTGCGTCATGTCCAAATGTCAATTGGAAGGGCGTAGTGTTTGTAGCTTCTTTTGGAGATGTTCGACAAGCCCAAAGCGCTTGGTTCAGGGTTTTGTGCCAACTCTTAGGCTTTTTCCCCACATGTTTCTTTATGAGACCAATTATTATCTTATTCGCTGCTTCGACTTGTCCATTTTCCTGAGCATAGTAAGGTGTAGAGGTAAGCAACTTGAAACCCATTTCTTGGGCGAAGTCTTGCATCTTTCGCCCAGTGAACACTGATCCTTGATCTGTAGTTATACTTTCTGGGATTCCAAATCTGTATATGATGTGTTTTTGAATAAACTCAATCACAGCCTCTTTGTCCACATTCGCCAGTGGTATCGCTTCGACCCATTTTGTGAAGTAGTCTATTCCTACTAGTATGTATCTTTGACCCTTAGAGGATTTAGGGTGAATCTCTCCAATTAAGTCTAGTGCCCAACCTCTGAAAGACCATGGTTTTATTATTGGACTTAACTCATTTGCTGGAGTGTGTTGAATACCTGCATGTTCTTGACATTATTGACACCCTTTTGCAAATTCTATGCAGTCTTTTAACATAGAAGGTCAATACATTCCATATCGAAACAGAAGCCATTTCATTTTGTGCCCCGCTTGATGTGCACCACACGCTCCACTGTGTGCATTTGAGAGAGCCAAATATGCTTCTGCTTCACCCAAACATTTCAACAAGACTCCTTCAGGAGTTTTCTTGAACAATTCGTTCCCCATCAGGAAATATGACAAGGCTCTATACTTCACCTTTCTATCCGTGTCTGTCGAAGGATCTTTTAGATAGTTCACAATTGGACTCCTCCAATCTGTGTCTGCCACAGAGTCTATATTTAATACTTCAAATTCTTCTTTGCTGGCGAAACCTAATTGTGAATTCTCCAAGTCACTTGGGGAAAGCTTGGTAGCCATTGCTCTTCCTCTTACTTCGATCAGTTCCTCTAATTTCTCTTTTGATACCCTATATCCTGAGGCTAACTGTGCCAGATCATTGGCTTCTTGATTCTTGGTCCTCGAGACGTGACTTAGCTCCACATATTCGAATTTTTTAAGCAACCTATTTGCTATAACAAAGTACATGATCAAGTTTTCTTTGATGCATTTATATTCCTTCGTCAGTTGCTTAATCACTAATTCGGAGTCTCCTTTAATTTCGACTCTAGTTGCCCCTAATTCTAACAAAGCTTCAAGTCCAGCAATCAGTGCTTCATATTCAGCTTCATTATTGGAGCATAAGGGACCTTCAATCTTGTACTTGAGCTTTGTTGGAATTCCATCAGGAGAAATTATCAGCATCCCAACACCAGTTCCTTCTCTATGAGTCGAACCATCGAAGTATAGCCTCCAAGGCTTCAAATCTACATATTGTTGAGGGTTCTCAACCACTGCATGGTCAACAATGAAATCTGATACAATCTGACCTTTCATTGCTTTAAGAGGTTGAAATATCAGTGAGTACTCAGTAAGGGCTAAAGCCCATTTGCCAATTCGACTATGCAATATTGGCTTTGATAGCATATGTTTGATAACATCACAATGAGATGAAACATAAACATCAACTGGCTTTATATAATACTTAAGTTTGATACAAGAGAAATATAAACAAAGGCAGAGTTTTTCTATTGCACTATACCTAGTCTCTGCATCATTGAGTACCCTACTTAAATAATAAATGGCTCTTTCGATGCCATTTTCATCTTCTTGTGCTAACATACTGCCTATTGTATTATCTGAAGCTAAAATATACAGGCGCATGTGCTTCTTCCCATTTGGGGGAGACAAGATTGGTGGATGGATCAAGTATTGCTTGATTTTATCAAAAGCTTATTGGTGTTCAGCACGCCATTCGAACTTTCCTTGCTTGAGTCGAAGTAGAGGGGAGAAAGCTTGCGTGCGTCCACTCAAATTAGATATAAACCTTCTCAAGAAGTTTATTTTCCCCAGTAAAGACTGCAATTCCCTCTTCGTGGATGGAGGCTTAGTTTCCATAATAGCCTTCGTTTTATTCTGGTTAATTTCTATTCCCTTTTTATGGACTACGAAGCCCAGGAAATCTCCAGCCTGCACAAAGAAAGCACATTTGAGGGGATTCATCTTTAAGCCATGTTTTCTCATTCTTTTGAATGATTGGCTTAGATGATCAAGATGATCGTAATTCGAAACAGATTTCACAACGATGTCATCTATGTATACTTGCATGAATGTTTCTATAAAATCATGGAATATAGAGTTCATTGCTCTTTGATAGGTTGCCCCAGCATTCTTTAAACCGAAAGGCATTACAACCCACTCATAGGTGCCTATTTCCCCTGGGCAACGAAAAGCTGTTTTAGACACATCTTCTTCTGCAATGAAAATTTGATTATATCCAGAATACCCATCCAACATACTTAGGTATTCAAAGCCTGCGGCTGAATCCACTAGCATTTCTGCCACAGGCATAGGATATTCATCCTTAGGAGTCGCTGCATTCAGATCACGAAAATCTATGCATACTCTTAACGAACCATTCTTTTTTATAACAGGTACAATATTGGCAATCCATTCAACATACCTTGTGGTTCGGATGAACTTGCAACGTAGAAGCCTTTCGACCTCTGCTTTAATCTTTGAATGAATCTCTGGCGCGAACCTTCTAGGAGTCTGCTTTATGGGCTTCTTCCCTTCCTTTATTGGTAACTTTAGTTCGACCAGGTCTCTCCCTAAACCAGGCATCTCGTCATTGTCCCAAGCGAAACAGTCTTTGTTTTCTTTTAACAATTTGATGACTTTTGATTTCAACGCTGGGTCTAATTTCCCACTGATGTATGTTATCCTCTTTCGATCCACGTCTCCAAGATTTACTTCCTCGAGTGGATCTTGGGCTAGCATTTTTATGTTTGATGCCATTGGGTCCTTCTCGAATCCCAAGGGTTCTTCGTCGTAGATTGCGTCTAACCTTTGATTCAAAACTTCTCCTGAGATTTCTTCGACTCGAACTAAATCTTCAGGGGGTTGAGGGATCATGTGTATCCCCGAATATGTCAATTCTTCCTTTCTTGGAATTGCATTAACCACCATATTTGATAATTCGGCTTCAAGAGCCGTCTTTCTTTTGTTCTCGGCTATATAAGCTGAAATCTTTTCGAAGAATGAAGACTCAGACATCATCAACGTCATTATCCCAGCCTGTTGGCCGTACTGTTGGATAATGCTCTATTGGTGCGGTATCTTCTGGGTCGTCCATTATTTCCCTATTCCACTGGAATCCATTTGGGTGCAAAGATAAGTAATACAATGCATTCTTGTTCGGGGTATATATATATCTTCTGCAGCATGGCAAGGCCCTATGTTTGCCAAATTCCTATCGAAGTTAGTTTTATTAACTTGATTAACTTCAACCATGTAATAACTCTGATCCCCCTCAATATTCTCTACTATGCCATCTTCTCTCCAAATGAGTAACCTTTGATGCATTGTCGAAGGCACAGCAGCAACTCCATGGATCCATTTCCTTCCGAGCAAGAGGTTATAATTTGCTTTTGCTGGTATGACCATAAACATAGTTGGCCTGGTAACTGAACCCACCGTTAAATTCACTTGGACAACTTCCAAGGTTTGCCCTATTTTGCCTTCGTAGTTAGACAAAACCATGTTATGTGGCCTTATATCAGTATCAAACATACCAATTCTTTTCAGCATGTATTGGGGAATTAGGTTCACCGCTGCCCCTCCATCTACCAGGACTTTGTTAATGCCAACATTTTCAATCTTAGCCCTTATGTAGAGTGGTTTCAAATGATCTCGCATACCTTCATCAGGCCTCTCGAAGAAAGCATTCTGCTCTTCAACTGCACCATTGTTCAGCACATAGTAACACACAGGTCTGTGTTTCGCCATCTCTTCGACGTCAGCCTCTTCACAATCTTCAACTTCAGTTTCTTGATTAAACTCATGAGGGAGTACAGACACAACATTGCAGTTGAAGTTTATAGATGATACCCCATCAGAGTCAAAATCATTTGTCATTCTATCATCTTCTTTCCAAAGGCTGGAATGCATCTTCTCCTCTTCTCTCTCATTTTCAGAATCGAACAATTTGCATTCTACTGGAGGTTTGCTTGTCCTTACCCCCTGCATTGGGATTTGATTGCTACTTGTCTCTCCAGCCTCCCTTGGTTTGAATTCCCTTTGAGATTTCTTCGTCCTCTGATGCCTTCTCCATTGGGATCTAGACATAGGATTTTTACCTTTGTAGTTTTCCAACCTGTACATCTCTCGATTGGAAGTCTGGAATTGCTCCCTATATGCCATTGCAGTTCTTCCACCTTGGTCCCAACTTCGCCATTTGTTGGTTCAGGCACCAGCTTGCATCCATTTATCCCTGGGTATGTCTGCAGGAACTTTGAATGTGACCCTTCGAGCTCTAGGGTGTGGGCTGTCAGGCCTTCTCGATGGGGTTCGGTTGTCGAACCCAAACAAGTTAGGACGAAGTCCCTGAGTTTCCCGGCCCATATAAAGATACACCCTTTCGAATGATCCTGCTAGCAATTCGTCATAGACTGCGCCACATAGGGCACAGTGCAACCTCAGAGTTGTCGCTGTGACACCTGACCAAGAAACCAACCAAGCTTTCTTCAGATCGTGGGTGCACTTTCAACAGCAAGTTTCCTCCTCTCCAAGGTTGCTCTAATATTTCTCGCAAGGCCCTCTCGAAATTGGCCTGGACCCTCCGATTTGTCATAATTGAACATCTTAGGCACATCACCCTTTTTCCACCATTCTTTATATGACAATCCCAATGATAATCTTTCAAACTGTTTCCTCTTGGCGGAATCTCAATGTTTCCTTTCTCCCTTATCAACCATTTTTCTAGTTCTTCGATTTCAGATAAAGGACGTCTAACATTGACCATGTTAACAACTGCTGGGGGAACATTAGAAATCTGAATTTGTTGAAGTTTCGCCCTAAGGTCTTCGGTGGCCTCGCTGGTTTCTTCTTTCAAAACTTCAATCATTTCTGTTTTGGAGGATTCTTCAACATCAGTATTGAAGACTGTATTGTTATTTAGGCCTTCAGTAGCCTGCTTTCCAGTTGACATCTTTTCCGGTTCAGCAACTTCGACTTCAGACACCTCTACCATGTTGACATCAAGTGGTTCACACAGATTAGTGTCAGCAATGTTCAAGGGGTTTGTGTCGACCTTCATGTGGCTTTTGGCCTTATCAACAAATTTCAAACGTCCATCTCTGATAGCATTCTGAATTAGATCCCTGAAAGAAAACATTGTGAGGTTTTATGGCCTAAAAAACCATGATATTTACAAAAGCCTCTCTTCTTCCGTTGTTCTAACGGAGGAATTTTAGAATTAGGAGGCACTATCATTTGGCCATCCTTCACTAGTAAATCAAATATTTCGTCACACTTAGTGACATCAAATGTATAAGTTTTCTTAGGAAATCTATCGCTCTTATCATTCTCTACTGGATTTTTTCCATTGGCAGGGGTAAGTAATTTGCAAGCGTAAGGTGGTGCTTCTTTTAGTTCGGCTAGATCTATTTCGACCTCTTCTACACTATATGAGTCTTCGAAAGATTCGCTGTCAACGTCTTCTGCTTCGACGTACGCTACCCTTTCTTTATTGTAGCCCTTGTTTTCCCTAGCCTTTTCTGCTTTTAAGCGTTCGACCTGTCGAACCCTGTCTGCCAACTGGGCCATATCCCTTAGGTATTGAGTATCCAGTTTCTTTCGAATTGAATAATCTAAACCACCAGCAGCCATTTCGACTAGTTCATGCTCCGGGACGGTCGTGAAACATCTTGATTTTAACAAACGGAACCTGTTTAGGTACTCATCTATAGGTTCTGGGAACTTCCTCTTGATGCTAGCCAATTCTTTCAGACTTATCTTGGTTTGACCCATGTAGAATTGTTCATGGAATAATCTTTCCAAGTGTGCCCAAGCATCTATCGAATTTGGGGGTAAGGTAGTAAACCAAACAAAAGCATTTTTTGTCAGTGAACTAGGGAAGTATTTAATCCTTAAATCCTCATTCCCTGCTAAATCTCCTGCTTCTGTCAAATATCTGGCAATATGTTCCACCGTTGATTCACTAGTGTCCCCTGAAAACTTTGTGAATTTGTGTACTTTGGTCCCCCTTGGTAATTCTGTTTGCATAATATAATCCGCTATGGGGGATGTATAATTTGTACGTCGAAGTCCAGTACTGAGGCCATTATTGGCCATAACTCTCTCTATCATGGCAGTTAGGTTATTTTCTGTAGCCAGGTTTTCTCTTCTGACTCTCTGAACTACATCATCCGGGTGTTCGTTCCTACCTACTACCCTTAATCTGGGTCTTTCTTCCTCAAACCCTTGCTGGGCGGGAACAGTTCTTTGATTCGAAGCCTCTAAATCTATTACCCGATTCCTTTCGACCATTGTTGTTCTTTGTGGAGGAATCACGCCAGCGGTGTTTGCACTAGGCGGAGGAACTACATTTTGGATACGTTCCAGAATGGGATCCCCTTCTCGATAAGAGGATTGGTTATTTCTTCGCTTGGGTGGTTGAACTCCCATGAATTCTGCCATTTGGGTCATTTGGGATGATATTTTTTGAAAAGTTTCCATATTCTCCCGATTAGTATTAGCAATATTTGTTGCTAAAGGATTTAAGATTGACGCTAATTCTTTGGCCAGGACTCCTAACATATCATGGTTACTTGCGTCCATCTCTTGTCGGAATGCTGCTTGATTACTTGTGGTAAAATTGGGTATTTGGGCAGAGAAGCCAGTATTTTGTGCGCTTCGACCCACTGAACCAGCATTTGGCGAAAATGTCGCGGGGTTAGTTGTAGTATATGTAGGTCCTGCTCCTCGTGTACCTGTCATGTATGCATATGGCATTCCATATTGACTGTTTGGTCTCCATTCGAACGCAGATGATCCAGGGGTAAATAACTGGTTTGCAGCATTCGTCGAAGCAAGTTGCATTTCGCTTGCACTTGAGGATGGAGGTGCGGTAGTTGATACCGAAACTAGAATAGTCCCTGTCGTTGCTGTATTGTTTTCAGGTATAGCCTGGGAACTATCCATGGGTCTCGATCCATTCGGACCTGGTATGTTCTGCGCTCCTTGAGTAGAAGTCGAAACATGCGTAGAATTTGCCGCTCCTGTTCCTGACCCTTGTGGGGGATCTTGATCTCCCCCTGCACTGGTCATAACGACCATTTTCTTGTTGTACCTTCGTTTGGGAATCGGTTGTGCACTGTTTGTTAATTTACCGTTCCTAAGGTTCATACAAGGTCTTGATATTTCCTAGACAAAACAAAACAATCGATTAATAACAATTTGCTTGACACTGTCCCACCGGGCGTGCCAATTTGTTTACGGTGATTTCCGGTAAACAACCGCTAGTCTTCCAAACTATAATAAATATGATTTGGTTACTCGCAGGATCGACTAGATTGATCCTAGGACATAGTCAAAAAGGTTGTTATTTATGATAGTTCGAATTATGTCTATGATTGATGTGCCTCGAAATAAGAAATACTTGAACAAAGAAATAAAGATTAGCAATCACCTTGTTATACACGTAAATATAACACCAGTGAAAAGTGAGTTAAAGACAAAATATAAGACAAAACTGTAAAGGTGCAAGAATCTTAAAGTGCAGAAAAGTTAAATGCTTCGAAGATAAATGACAAGAAAATAAAGAGTGCAGGAATGTAAATGACAGAAAGTAAATCAAACGCAGTAATATCGAAAGATACTTGAATAAGGGAAAATACACATGTATTTAAAATGGTGTTGGTGTCATACGTACATTTCTCAGCGAACTCTTTCTCTTAACGCTTGATACTTGAGTAATATGTGAGTGATTTGTACAAAATGAACACACGGAATCCTAATACTAAGACCTTTATTTATACTAGTTTCGACCCTAACGGCCCTACACTAATCTAATGCCACGTTGCCCGCAGAAAATCCAGGGACGCCATCTGTCTTCGTGCGGTTACATAAACCATTTCGAAATTCAAATAATCCCGCCTGAATCACCCTTCGACGCGTGGCAACATAATCAGAGTCGAGAATGCCACGAAACCACGCTAAGCTTCAGTAATTCGCATATTTCGCAAAAACGTCTAAGTCCCAAAGACTATTCTTTTCGAATTTAACTTCAGTGCTAACTATCTTTGTTCCAACTTAAACATCATTCTCAAAACATGGCCATCAGTAGCCATTTTTATCTTCAAAGATGATCATCAGTAACCATCTTCCTTTGAATTCCAAATCTTCGAAGGACATTCTTCTCAAACGAAATCTTCAGCTAACAATACCACAATACCTTCCTATGCTTTTTGTTTATCCACAACTCACCCAACCAAACTTCGGCACAACAATCCTCAATAAAGAATTCTTCAACACATCATGAAATCTGCAGATTCAGATATTGACCCACATCCTAAGACCGACGACGCGAAGTCACAACTAAACTCTTCACTGACCCGCAACATCCTGCATCGCAATTCTCATAATATCAGTTCAACAACAACGAGTAACATCTTCGATGCACAGAAACTCAGCTTCTCGCACAACACGAAACCGAAATAGACCCACGCATCACCGATTCATCACTGCAATTCCAACCCGCAACGTGACAGCAACAAAACTACACCAACTTCGCGCAACACCACAACGTACAACGGTCGTCGCATCACTCTTCCGCCTCCAAACGAATCGAACTCAGTGACCAAATACCAACGCGAAACAACAACGCACATCTCCACACATTTGAGTGTCTTCGCCGCGTGTTTCCATTTCAGGTGACATCAAGTTTGCTTGTCCTACATCTTTTTATGCGCTTGTTGCTATTAGATTTATTGAATTAGAAACTGAGGTTTTTGTTGCGGTATAATGACGTAGAAGCCGAGGGATGAAGAGAGGTGTTATGAATGTGTTTGAGAGGAGAGTTAGATAGGTTTTTGTTGTTGAGCAATAGAAATTGAGAAAGAGGAAGGATTTTTAGTGGAACAGAAACATAGAGAAAAGTTTGAGATAGAGAAGAAACCAAGAGAAGAGTTATTGTTGTGTGTTGAGTGTAGGGGGTGGCTTATTTTGCTTAGTTGCATCAACTAGTGAGGAATTCTTTCATGAAAACAACTATAAATTCACATTCTTAGAACAACAAATAAAAAGTGATAAAATTTTAATTTCTTTAATTTTAATTTTTTTTATTTGGATTCATGGGTGGTTGTGATGAGAAATACTTGCATGTATACGAACTTAAATCCATATTTTTAGGCACAACCAATAAAAAGTGAGAAACAATTTTATTTTAATTTTATAATTAATAAAAAAAATATGATTGGTTATGTGTAAATTCATGTGTTATGGTTGTGTCCATATAAAAATTTTCCGGTTGTGATTACGAAAGAGAGAGAAAATTTTATATTTATCTTTTAATTAATTAAAATTCTGTAATTGATTGTGTGCAAGAGAATTTCTTATATCCGTGTCTACCTAAGAATATTTTCCTTTCTTGTATTATTTGTGTGTTGGGGGCTCATTTTGGAAGGCCCAACCGAATTGATAGCTCTACACCCTGGCCAGCATGTTTATCACCCCCTTTGCCTTAATTTTTGTTTGCTATTTGTCTTGGGCCTGTGGCATTTAAGCCTAGTTTCGGTTTATTCCTTCTGCACCACCATTACCCAGCGTCCTTACCCAGGTTGTACCCCCATTTTACTTTTTTGAGCCATTTTATCATTTGTTCTTTAATTGTTTCTAATTGCTTTATTACCTTTGTTTGTTTCTCTTTAAATAATACTAATATAATATCAAAAATACAAAGAATATGCTTTTTAATTTAGTTTTTCTTTTTATTATTATTAAGAACCCAAAAAATATAATTATTGTTTTTAATCATTTTATTTGATTTTATGTTATGTATTTTGAATTTTTAAACAATTAATTAAATATTGATTTAATTAGTTGGTCCTTGTTAATTGAAATCAATTAGTCTTACTAATTAATTTTTCTTAACTTGATTAATTAATTTAATCAATTTTTAATTAATTGATTAAATGGTTATTTCATTTATTTTCGCTTACTACTTATCTTAGTTTAATCTTTCCCTTTTGCATCTTCCTTTCTTTTTCAACCTTTCAAAACACTTAATAAAAACGATGAGAATCACACTACTACGAGCCTTAAGCAATGGAAAAGAATGAGTAGGGTGCATTTCCTAAACTTGTTCTTCTTTCGTTCATAGACATTTGTGTGGTTCAATTCTCAAACTCTTCCCTTAAAAAACATACAACAAAATTCTTCTTAAAACACATAATAAATATTGATGAGAATCATACTAACACGAGCCTTAAGCAATGGAAAAGAATGAGTGAGTGCATTCCTTAAATTTGCTTTTCTTTCATTCATAGTCTTTTGTGTGATTCAAATATAAAACATTAAAAAGTAGATAAAGGTGAGCATCCTTGCATTAGGATTAGTTCATAATTATCTACACTAAAAACACCAATCAATTCCTTTTTCTTTTCCCTTTAAGAACTTGTTAATTCTTTTCTCCGACAATTGCGTGAGTCTCCCAAGGTCGTGAAGCAGTAGAATGCGACGTTTAACATTGTTCATTTAAAAAATACGAACAAATCAAAACTTTTGCGTCGAACTAAGACGACTCTGATTCCTCAAAAAAGATATGTAGGCATTAGCATGCCCCTAAACGAGCACATTTTTGTAAATATTTCCTTATTTTCCTCGCATTTTCCTTTCTTTCTTTTACATGCATTCCCTTTAGCAATAGGCTTTAGACTTTTTTTTTCACACTTGGTGTATTCCTTTCCCTTCTCCTGGGATAAATAAATACTCGATGGCGACTTCATTGATTTGATGTTCTCCAGTTGTGATTTCAGCTGGCGACTTCACTGGGGACAAATTGACCAGTTGCTGGTCCATCCTGAGTGTCAGTCCTAGCTTTTGTTTGTCTTTGTCTTTAGGTGTTTACTTTCTTTATGCCTTACCAGTATATATGTTTGCATTGCATTATTTGCTGTTATATCTTGGTTTTCTGCTATTTTGTTTACCTGCATATATGTTGTGCTGGATTTTCTAGTCTTTTAGGTGGGTTGGGATGTTACTATGAGGTAAAATGCCCAGTATCCAGGCCAGAGAGGACACTTAGGAAACCTAGGAATAGAGTGGAGACATGACGGCTATTCATGTGTATATCTGTTTAGTGCGGTCATGTGAGCCACACGCAGACGAAGGTTTTGTTGTGTGATGCTATTGTTATGCACACTATGTTGTTACGATGATAGTACGTTCACACGGGTTGCTCGTAGTTTGTGGACCTTTTGACCTTACCCAGACCGATTTTACCAGTGAGATGGGGTGGGAATTTCTTAACAAGTACATGTTGCTGACCGTCATGGTGCTTGGTTACTTTGTGCTCCGTTGGTACTAAATCTTTGACCCTGTGTGCACCCTGCATTGCATATCATTGTATAGTTCTTACATTCTTCCAGGTTTCCAAGAATGTCATTTCCAGTTGTTTCACTCTCTTAGCTGGCTATTAACCATCAAACTATTTCCTTGACACAACTACGGAACTGGAGTTGCCGTCATATTGAGAATAGAAAATCAAGAACATAGCAACGTTGAAGTCATAATGGAGATCGATGATTTGAAATCAAGCATGAACAAACTTACTGAAATGATGCAAGTGCTGATGGCTATGACTGATCCATCTTAGAGGACTATTATCTCCAAGATCTCAATTACTTTTGTTGACCATTCACATGTTCATCAACCATCTTCTACTTGGCTAGAGTTTGGGTTACCTGAGAATTCTCTCCAATTTATGCCAATACTTCTATGGTGGGTAAATCTTCCAGACCGATGTTTCAGGCTCCAGTTTTTTCTGAACCTCCACTTGTGGTTCATACTGCTGCTCAAGTTGTTCATGTCCCTTATGACAATCCTCTCTTTGATTACCGTTCAATTGGTCTCTAAAGTATCAGTCAAGGAGACTGGTGAAATCAAAGAAGTCCGTGAGCAATATTAGATGTTGGAAAAGAGAATAAGAGCTAAGGAAGGCAACAGTTTCTTTAATGTCGATGCTGATAATATGTGTCTTGTTTCAAACCTTGTCATGCATGGAAAGTTCAAAACTCCTGAGTTTGAGAAATATAAGGGGCATACTTATCCAAGGATTCATTTGATCATGTATTACAGAAATATGGTTGCTTATACCAACAACCAGAATTTGCTTATTCATTGCTTTCAAGACTGTTTAAGTGGTGCTTCGCTGAAGTGGTACATGGGATTAGAAAAGGGTTGTATCAAGAACTTCCATATGGTTTGGATATAGATCCAAATGTTTTTGTAGGAAATGGAACAAATGGGTTAAGAGTTGACGAAGCAATATTAGATACAGAATCTAAAGTAACAAAAGTTCCAGTGTTAGTGGACTTACTAGAGTTCTGCAGATGAGGAGGAACTTCAAAAAACTCTCTTATAACATCGATTATCTAAATTTTGGATTCCTCAGAAATCATACTCAACTCCTCAGATCCTTCAGCACCTTTCACCTTCTCTCGAGATACATCACCTGTAACACCCCAAATCTACCCCGTAATAAACAGGAATATCAGAGTACAAAATTTCGAACAAATAGAACATAACGATACGGAGCATCACATTTTAAACAAACAACATCACATACGTATATCATGCTCAATCACTTAGATACATAACACACATGTAGGAGAACAATATCGAAATCATTAATCGTTGTCAGCCAATCAAGTACTTGCATCGCAGCGGAAAGTCATATGTCAACAACAATACAACTCATAATATCACAGCCAAACACGGCACGATACATCTAAAAAGTCTCAGCATAACATAAGGACGAAGTTTAACAAGGATAAACACAAGAAGCCAAAACATAAACAAGTAATCCAACGTTCCCCGAGTGCTACGTATCAGAGCATCGACACACACCAACTCGAGTTATAGGTACACGACTACTCCTCGTCATTACCTGCATGTTACCAACGGAGGATAACATTCAAACAGAAGGGGTGAGATATCATTCATTATAAATAAGTGTATGATAATATTCAAAGCGGAGAAATAATCATACATCGCTCACCACTTCAACATCTTACCGACAACAATAATATCAATCTCAATTAAGGCATACATAGTCATTTATCACATATGCTCAACGAAACAAACATCAAATCGACACAAGATAACATTCATGTTATGCACACACAAATATTCAAATACGACTCATCATACGACTTTACTTATGCAACTCGAACAATGCAAATGCATGTGGTACCATTGGAGTAGAACTCCCGTCTCAAACAATTGCCATTGGGCCGTCTCAAACATTCGACACAAGGGCCGTCTCAAACATTTGCCACTAGGGCCGTCTCAAACAATGCAATGAATGTGACTCAATGATGCACATTCACAATCACACTAAACGACATAGTCGACTCAAACAACATAATCTACGTAAACGACATGATCAACTTAAACGACATAATCAATTCCGGATATCCAATGTCAACAAAATCACATTAAAGAAGATTCGAAGAGTTTTCAAAGTTATACTAAGCATATTCAATGGAAAGACATCAATTAGGGCTTAACGTAGGTTCAAACGACACTTAAAAAGGAGTTACGATTCAAAAGTTACACCATTTCAAAGTTTAGGAAAAGTTCTGCAAAACAGGGTTCGTGGCGCCAACAAAGTTCGCGGCGCGAACTGAGTGAATCAAATAATCCTAAGTTTCTGCCAAGCAGTTCGCGGCGCGAACTGAGAAAATCCAATTTTCTCAAGTTTCTGCCAAGAGGTTCGCGGCGCCAACAAGGTTCGCGGCGCAAACTGGCGATTTTCAGAAAATCCCAAACACAGAAAAAAGCATACGAAACCCATCCCAAAACCCCTAAACTCAACCCAATCAAGATGGAAAACACCAACCATCACGAACAGCAATAGAATACATGTCATAACCACAAATGCAACGCATATTATGGGTCTTATAACATCATAACATCATCAAACATCAATTAAACACATCTCAAATCATCAAATCAAGCATTTATTCATAAACCCTAATATCTCTACACACAACTTCCATGGATGCAACATACAATTAAATCCCACCCAAAACATCATCATACATCCCTTTAGCATGAAAGAATCCCACCCTTACCTTAGGTTTGGATTGAAGACAACTCTAGCTTCAATATTGAGACTCCCCTCTTTCTCTTCACTCTACTCTTCTCTTCTTTCACCAAAAACCCAAAAATGAACTTCTAATTTCTATTTTCTCTAAAACCCTTGTTTTAGTTAAACCCTCATTATCTTAAATTACTAATGGGCTCTAACTAACACCCCTCACTTACTAATACCAACCTAGGCCCAATAATCAACAACACTTACTATCTTATATTTATTTACTAACAATTCCCAAATAAAACAACATAAAATCAGTTAAGCATATAATTAACACATAATTCACAATTAATTCACATAACTCACATAAATAAATAATTAAAGAAAAACGGTCGTTACAACTCTCCCCCACTTAGAATATTTTCGTCCTCGAAAATTACCTCAATCGAATAACTCAGGATACGACTCGCGCATCTTACTTTCCAATTCCTGCGTCAAACATTCACCGGTAGCACCCGACCAAATGACCTTCACCAAAGCAATCTCTTTGCCTCTAAGCGTCTTCGTCTCGCGATCCTTAATCCTTATAGGCATAGTCTCCACCGTGAGATTATCCCGCACTTGCACATCGTCCATATGAATCACATGCGAAGGATCCGAAACATACTTTCGAAGTTGCGACACATGAAACACGTCATGCAAATTCGAAAGATTAGGCGGTAAGGCCACTCTATACGCCACATTACCAACTCTCTCGGAAATCTGATATGGTCCGATAAAACGAGGAGTTAGCTTCTTCGACTTCAAGGCTCTTCCCACACCAGTCGTTGGCGTAACTCTTAAAAATACATGGTCACCAGCTTGGAATTCTAAATCTTTCCTCCTCTTGTCATGGTAACTCTTCTGCCTACTTTGTGAAGCCTTCATCTTCTCACGGATCAACCTAACCTTCTCGGTAGTTTCTCGAACAATCTCAGGTCCAAGTACTACCATCTCGCCAGATTCATGCCAATACAACGGAGTCCTACATCTCCGACCATACAACGCCTCAAAAGGTGCCATTCCAATACTCGAATGGTAACTATTGTTGTAAGTGAACTCGATCAATGGAAGATAAGTATCCCACGTACCTCCCTGCTCAAGAACAACAGATCTCAGCAAATCCTCCAAAGATTGAATCGTTCTTTCCGTTTGACCATCTGTCTGAGGATGATACGCCGAACTCAACCTCAACTTAGAACCCAACGCCTCTTGCAAACTCTTCCAAAAATCTGAAGTGAACCTCGGATCTCTATCCAAAACAATACACAAAGGAACACCATGCAACTTCACAATCACACGGACATAAATTTCCGCCAACTTCGAAACCGGATAAGTGATGTTAATAGGTATGAAATGAGCCGACTTCGTAAGCCTATCAACAATCACCCAAATCAAATCATGTCCTCTCACGGTATTCGGCAAACTTGTCACAAAATCCATGGAAATACTATCCCATTTCCATTCAGGAACTTCTAACGGTTGCATTAAACCAGCAGGCTTCTGATGTTCGACCTTCGACTTTTGACAAGTCAAACATGCATACACAAACTGAGCTATGTCACGCTTCATTCCAGGCCACCAAAACAAATTCTTCAAATCTTGGTAAATCTTCGTAGCCCCGGGATGAATACTCAGATTACTCCTATGACCTTCCTCAAGAATAGATCTTTTCAAATCCACATCATCAGGAATACAAATCCGATCACGGAACTTCAACACACCGTGCACATCTAACTTGAAATCACCATTCTCAGCTTGATCGACTCCAATCATCGAATCAACCAATTTCACATCCAACTTCTGGGCTTCTCTGACACTATCCAGAAAATCATTGTTAATCTTCAACATACCCAATCGAACACTCTTAGGGGTTACTTCATATACCAAACTCATATCTCGAAATTGCTCAATTAATTCTAACTCCTTAACCATTATTGCCGACATATGCAAAGTCTTGCAACTCAAAGCATCGGCAACAACATTAGCCTTTCCTAGATGATAATTCAAACTGAAATCATAATCTTTCAACAGTTCTAACCACCTTCGTTGTCTCATATTCAATTCCTTCTGATCAAACAAATACTTTAAGCTCTTATGGTCGCTAAAGACTTCAAATCTAGAACCATAAAGATAATGCCTCCAAATCTTGAACACGAACACTACAACAGCAAGTTCCAAATCATGTGTAGGATAGTTCTTCTCATGAACTCTCAACTGTCTTGATGCATCAACCTTTTCTTCAACTCAACAAAGCTCTCTTCACAAGAAACACCCCATACGAAAGATTTACCCTTACAAGTCAACTTAGTCAACGGAAGGGCTAACTTAGATAAACCTTCAATGAACCTTCTATAATAACCGGCTAATCCCAAAAAGCTTCGAACCTTGGTAGGCGACTTAGGAGTTTCCCATCTCAACACGGCATCAACTTTAGACGGATCCACGGCAATACCATCACTCGAGATGACATGCCCCAGAAAATTAACCTCTTTCAACAAAAACTCACACTTGGACAACTTAGCATACAACTTCTTCTCTTTCAAGACTTGCAATGCCAACTTCAAATGCTCAGCATGATCTGATTCTGATTTAGAGTAAATCAAAATGTCATCAATGAACACCACCACGAAACGATCCAGATACTCATGGAAAATGCGGTTCATGTACTCCATAAATACTTCGGGTGCATTAGTAACATCGAAGGGCATCACAGAATACTCATAATGTCCATAACGTGTTCTGAAAGCCGTCTTCTGCATATCCTCATCTTTCACTTTAATCTGATGGTAACCCGACCTCAGATTGATCTTGCTAAACACACGAGCACCAACCAATTGGTCCATCAAATCATCAATTCTTGGAAGTGGATACTTGTTCTTGAATGTCACCTTATTCAACTGACGATAATCAATACAAAGCCTCGTACTTCCATCCTTCTTCTTAACCAACAACACTGGAGCTCCCCACGGCGACACACTAGGTCTCACAAACCTCTTCTCAAGCAATTCCTCCAACTGCTTCTTCAATTCAGACAATTCTAAAGCAGATATCCTGTACGGTGCCATAGACACGGGTCTAGTACCAGGTACAAGATCAATAGAGAACTCAACTTCTCTCTCAGGCGGCACATCGAGAGTTTCATCAGGGAAAACTTCAGGAAATTCACATACTACCTTCAACCTTTCTATTACAGCCTGATTCTCAACAGACAACGAAGCAACCAATGCGAACACTTGAACATCTTCTTTCATCAACAAACGAAACTGTCTGGCCGATAACAACTCTAAGCCTTCCTCTTCAGGAGAAGAAAACCTCACAGACTTATCAAAACAATTAATGTGAACATGGTTATGCCCTAACCAGTTCATCCCCAAAATCACATCCAAACCTCTCAACGGCAAGCAAACAAAATCAACAAGAAAGTCTCTGTCGAAAATTGACACGGGACAATTAAGACACACAAGAGAAGTAGTCACCGATCCCTTAGTCGGAGTATCGACAACCATTTCTTCGTTCATAGCAGATAACACCAGACCCAATCTATCAACACAATCAGCAGATATAAAGCAATGCGTAGCACCGGTATCAATAATAGTAATCAAAGGAATGCTATTAATGAAACATGTACCTCGGATGAGTGAATCCTCACTAGTGGTCTGAGTTCCCGACAAGGCGAACTCCTTCCCACTAGATTGTTCCTTCTTGGGCTTCTGACACTTGCTTCCAATATGGCCTTCTTCACCACAGTTGAAACACATCATATCCTTATGCATACAATCAGACAATGCATGACCAAACTTCCTACAATGGTAGCATCTTCTAGCATCAACGTTACACGACGTGCTCTTGTGACCAACCTTGCCACACTTGAAGCACACAATACCAGCAGGAGCATCTCCCCCACTAGTTCTCTTACCCTCAACCGCTTTCTGCTTGCCCTTTCCACTCTAAGCTTCATAAGGCTTACCACGACCTTGATAGCCCTTTCCCCTCTTCTCACTTATCACACGATAATGAGCATTGTTATCTTCTTCATAGATCCGACAACAATCAACCAAATTAGCAAAGATACAAATCTTCTGGTAACTAATTGCTTTCTTAATCTCCGAACACAACCCATTCTCACACTTAATGCACTTGGAAAACTCACCATTCGGCCCATCATAGTGTTGGTAAAACTTTGCCAACTCACCAAACTTAGCAGCATACTCCACAACAGATTTGTTCCCTTGACTTAGCTCAAGGAATTCAATTTCCTTCTTGCCACGGACATCTTCAGGAAAGTACTTCCTTAAGAAATCCATGCGAAACACAATCCAAGAGATCTCTTCACCACTCGCTTCCAATCTCCTACGGGTCTCTAGCCACCAATCATCCGCCTCAACTGCTAGCATATGAGTCCCATACCGAACCTTATGTTCAAGAGTATAATCCATGACACGGAAAATCCTCTCAGTCTCCTTAAGCCATGTCAATGCGCCATCAGGATCATAAGTTCCCTTAAACACAAGAGGGTTCTCTCTTTGGAAGGTAGCCAAACTCCGAGAAGCAGCACTCTCTCCATCATTCGGTTGGTTCTCCAAAGCTTGAGCCATTGCTTCCAAAGCAGCAGCTATTGCAGCATCATTCCTCCCAGCCATCACAAGTCTTCACTACAACAAAAAAGCAATCAGCACAAACAATAATATACGCTTGTTAGACTACATTACGACACGACACATGGCCAGACAAGACCGACCAGCTCTGATACCACTAATGTAACACCCCAATTCTACCCCGCAATAAACAGGAATATTAGAGTACAAAATTTCGAACAAATAGAACATAACGATTCGGAGCATCACATTTTAAACAAACAACATCACATACGTATATCATGCTTAATCACTTAGATACATAACACACATGTAGGAGAACAATATCGAAATCATTAATCGTTGTCAGCCAATCAAGTACTTGCATCGCAGCGGAAAGTCATATGTCAACAACAATACAACTCATAATATCACGGCCAAACACGACACGATACATCTAAAAAGTCTCAACATAACATAAGGACGAAGTTTAACAAGGATAAACACAAGAAGCCAAAACATAAACAAGTAATCCAACGTTCCCCGAGTGCTACGTATCAGAGCATCGACACACACCGACTCGAGTTATAGGTACACGACTACTCCTCGTCATTACCTGCACGTTACCAACGGAGGGTAACATTCAAACAGAAGGGGTGAGATATCATTCATTATAAAGAAGTGTATGATAATATTCAAAGCGGAGAAATAATCATACATCGGTCACCGCTTCTCAACATGTATCACTTATTACTATTCACATCCTTCAACATCTTACCGACAACAATAATATCAATCTCAATTAAGGCATACATAGTCATTTATCACATATGCTCAACGAAACAACCATCAAATCGACACAAGATAAAATTCATGTTAAGCACACACAAATATTCAAATACGACTCATCATACGACTTTACTTATGCTACTCGAACAATGTAAATGCATGTGGTACCATTGGAGTAGAACTCCCGTCTCAAACAATTGCCATTGGGCCGTCTCAAACATTCGCCACAAGGGCCATCTCACACATTTGCCACTAGGGCCGTCTCAAACAATGCAATGAATGTGACTCAATTATGCACATTCACAATCACACTAAACGACATAATCGACTCAAACAACATAATCTACGTAAACGACATGATTAACTTAAACGACATAATCAATTCCGGATATCCAATGTGAAAAAAATCCAAATAAAGAAGATTCCAAGAGTTTTCAAAGTTATACTAAGCATATTCAATGGAAAGACATCAATTAGGGCTTCACGTAGGTTCAAACGGCACTTAAAAAGGAGTTACGGTTCAAAAGTTACACCATTTCAAAGTTTAGGAAAAGTTCTGCAAAACAAGGTTCGCGGCAGTTCGCGGCGCCAACAAGGGTTCGCGGCGCGAACTGAGCTGTAACACCCTGGATTTCCGCTTACCCCGCAGGGCTTTTGGCCTACCAAGTATGTCACCAGCTTAATCAATAATCCCCCTAGGTTCGCTTACCGGTTGCCCAGGAAATATTGTTTTTGCCTTTTGCAGGAATCAAACCATGTACCTAGGGGTTAAGTACATACTCATAGCAATTCCTGCTACCACTTGAGCTACTAGCTCAATTGGTAGCAGGAATTGCTATGAATATGTACTTAACCCCTAGGTACATGGTTCAATTCCTGCGAGAGGCAAAAACAATATTTCCTGGGCAGCCGGTAAGCGGACCTAGGGGGATTATTGATTAAGCTGGTGACATGCTCGGTTGGCCGAAACGGTTGATGCGTGCAGCGGATATCGGGGTGTTACATGAGCAAATCCAATTTTCTCAAGTTTCTGCCAAGAGGTTCGCGACGCCAACAAGGTTCGCGGCGCGAACTGGCAATTTTCAAAAAATACCAAACACAGAAAACAGCATACGAAACCCATCCCAAAACCCCTAAACTCAACCCAATCAAGATGGAAAACACCAACCATCACGAACAACAATAGAATACATGTCATAACCACAAATGCAACACATATTATGGGTCTTATAACATCATAACATCATCAAACATCAATTAAACACATCTCAAATCATCAAATCAAGCATTTGCTCATAAACCCTAACATCTCTACACACAACTTCCATGGATGCAACATACAATTAAATCCCACCAAAAACATCATCATACATCCCTTTAGCATGAAAGAATCCCACCCTTACCTTAGGTTTGGATTGAAGACAACTCTAGCTTCAATATTGAGTTTCCCCTCTTTCTCTTCACTCTACTCTTCTCTTCTTTCACCAAAAACCCCAAAATGAACTTCTAATTTCTATTTCCTCTAAAACCCTTGTTTTAGTTAAACCCTCACTATCTTAAATTACTAATGGGCTCTAACTAACACCCCTCACTTACTAATACCAACTTAGACCCAATAATCAACAACACTTACTATCTTATATTTATTTACTAACAATTCCCAAATAAAACAACATAAAATCAGTTAAGCATATAATTAACACATAATTCACAATTAATTCACATAACTCACATAAATAAATAATTAAAGAAAAACGGTCGTTACATCACCTGTGAATTTTCAGAACATTTTTAGGAGCTTGGCTTGACCTTTTTTGTTGTAGTAGGAGGGGTCGTCCTAGAAGTTCCTTCTCCAGATTGAATCTTCTTCTACTTTATCTTTTTTTCTTGGACTTGAATCATCATACATACTAGGGAGATTGCGAATATTGGAGAAAATTGTCTCAGTAGAGTTAGCAGCAGTTTCTAGACAAAATTTGGCATATTCATCCAGAGCTTCTAAAGGGTCTTCTTTAGAAAATAAGGGATAATCTTCTACAGGTACCCTTCTGATAGAAATATAATCTCTATATAGATCTTTTACAGTTGCATATGCTTCAGAGTTTTCCCATTGACGATCTTCCCATCATTAATGTGTAACTCAGCAGACATATTTAAGTTCAAAAGTTTATTCACCAGTTGACTTTCCACCAGAATTTCTTAAATGAGTCTACCGAGAGGAATCCATTTTATGGGTTAGGGTGCACCATTTTTAGTCTCCCTTATCATATCCCTTAAGTTTCTGAATAAAATAGCAGGAATATCCATATGTATTCCTTTTTCCAAATAGTACAACATGAACTTTTGATCCCGGTTGATGCAGTCTGGAGAGTTTCCATCTTTTCTATGATGAATACAACTCAGAATAATCTTTGCCCAGATCTTTTGCTTAGCCCTTTCAAACGGTTGAAGAAAACTTCCCATTTTTGGGATGTGACATCATTGAAGAGATCAAAACCATTTTCTTTCAAGTTTTCGAAGTCCACAATGGATTCATAGAGAACTTCTAATTCAGTCATCGGAGTAGATAGAGTAATCTCAAGAAGACCTTTCTCAGCAATATTGGCCAGTTGATTTTGCTCTTGCTATTAAAGTTGTTCTTGTTGCTGATCATCCATGGTTAGTTTTGGTTTGCAAAGAAGGTTTTTGGAAGATGAAAGATTTAAAGTGTAGGTTGAAAAGATAATAGCGTTCTGTGTGAGAAGTGAATTAAAGTGGGTTTAAATAGGTTTTCAAAGAAAATGAATAATGGTTCTATAAAACTGAGGTAATGATATTGAGATATTACTTCGGTTCTACAAAACATAGAGTGTTAATATTGGGCGCGCCATTCAGTTATGAAAATAATAAAAATGCAGATGTTGGAGATCAAACCACGTGCAGATAACTTTACCCTTTGGCATTTAAATAACCGAGATCAAAAGTGGTA
This sequence comes from Vicia villosa, assembly GCF_029867415.1. NCBI lineage: Eukaryota > Viridiplantae > Streptophyta > Magnoliopsida > Fabales > Fabaceae > Vicia > Vicia villosa. The sequence goes on from NC_081184.1 coordinate 87,997,500, forward strand.
GCTTTTCACGACGCTCTTTGTTACCTCACTTCCGTATCCGAGATCAATTGCATTTCGCGTTTGATGTTAGATGTGTTTATGTAGTAGTGATAGGGAAATGAATGCGACTCCATTCCCCTTCTTGAAGAAGAAGAAGAAGAAAGACTACCCTATGAATCACCCTCTATGATAATAAGGTTATTGCTCGTCGTAACGAAAATACACTAAATGCTTGAATGAAAAACTAAATTTAAGAGAAGGTACCTTAAAATATAAGGTTAAAGGCAGTAAATCAAAACAAAAGACTGAAAGTCAAAGCATTGAAAATGTGGTAACGATTACTCCTATAGAAATGCTCTTAGAGAAGAGGAAAAGACTCAAAAGAAAAAAGAGAAGCCGAGTCTACTGGATTGCGAAAAAGTTTTGTCACATTCCCTCTAAGCAACGAAAATCGAACGTATTAGATTAAAAGTAAGAAGCAAGTGTGGATAAACGGTCATATTTCATCTTGGTAAACACAATCAAACTCAAGTACACGGTAAGCTACACCACGACACTCCATACCTTTTCGACAACGGCCAAAGGCCTAATAATACGCGGCCCACTTATCTAACATGCTCTATCAAGCACAAAATATAAATAACTTCATAAAAGGGTTTTCATGTACACAATCTGTAATCTTCACTCTCACTACGGTTATCTTGAACTCTAAACTGACTTGGGTGTTGGAACACTAACCGTGTAGGTACCTCCTCTAAGCTGTCGTTTCGAGGATTAGCAACGCAGATTCAACAAACACTGTGATCGCAACCTCTAATCCACGATGCTGCATCACATAATCACTCGCGAAGCTACGTTCCGTTGTAGCTACGATCTCCTGTATTTCTAATTCCGCAACATATATATATATATATATATGCTTGTTTAACTATATAAAAATAGTGGTATAATCTAAACCGTTCATCCTAAATAATGGTATAATCAGACATTCACTGAGACATAAAATCGTGTCATCCTACATTGGCAGTATAGCCAGATCCCTTTGTTGTTATATATATCAAACACTCAACTGTCATTTACATGCATAGTGCTCAACTAAAGTAACATTCTCCTTATCATTTTCTTATTCTTTATAACAGTGGCGGAGCCAGAAATTTTATGGAGCCCGGGCAAAAAATTTATACCTTGTTTTTACTAATTTTACAACCTATTTCTACTAATTTTAACCTTAATTTTGTCTAAAAATTTTGCCCTTAATTTTGTCCAAAACTTTTACACCCTATTTTTACTAATTTTACCCTTAATTTTGTCTAAAAATTACTAATTTTGCCCCTAATGTTGTCTAAAAAATCAACTATTATGTGGGGAGTATACAACGAAAAGAGAGGTTGAGCCCGGGCGCGTGCCCGGGCTCGCTGGACTATAGCTCCGCCCCTGCTTTATAAGTTGGTTGATATAGATCTATGGATTTGAGAAGACTAGACATAGAGTTATCACCACCACCACCAATTGCTGCTAGTTCACCACCTACAAACTCTTCTTCATCTTCAATATCTTTAACATCAGATTTGACTTCTGAGTTAACTCTTTTTCTACCAACCGAAGAAGGTAAAGAAACAAATGTCCCAACAATAATAAAAGCCATGGCTCTTGTAGGTTGTCCTAGATGCTTCTTGTATGTTATGTCATCAGAAGAAAATCCAAAGTGCCCTAAATGTAACAGTACCTCATTTCTTGACATTCTCGCTTCTCTTAAGGATTATTCAACTGAGGTATAAAACTACTACTGCATCAATAATTAGCTTTAAGCTTGATTCTGTATTAATAAAGTCCTAGCTAGCACTCTGTGTGGCTACTTTGTTCTCTTTGTATTTCCGTGTAATTCTTGTTTTTGCCTTTCTGCTGTTTGTTTAGTTGTTATGTGTAACGTTTTAAATGCTTTCTTTGTGTTTCTGTTGTGTAATTTCTCTGCAATGCACTCTCTTTAATAAAAAAGAACTATACACATGTCTTAGCAAAATTATTATTATCATTTTCTTTGAGAGTGGACAAAGTAACCTAAAACATTGTAGAACCATAGATTTATTTATATATTATTTTTAATTTGACACTTTAGTTCTATTATTATGCAATGTGCAAACAACCCAATATTTCTCTTTTCTTCTAATTATTTCATAGTTTGGTTTAAAGTTTAAACTTATAATTAATTATAAATATGTAAAATTAATTTCAATATGTTTGTTTAATCTCAATTAAAATTAATTCTACCGCTAAAATTAATTCTAAGTTAAAGTTAAGATTTGCAATTTTTGCCTTGGTTTTTGAAAATTTTTGCACCAAAAACATTCCTTAAGCATGATTTTTTTTACTTTTATCATATGGAGCATGGTGAATTTTTATCTACCCAAAAGTTGGATAAAGTTACGTGGAAAATATTTTGAAAACAACTAAAAAGTATACTAATTAATAATTAATTAAATAAGATAAAACTAAATAATGTAATGTGATCGGTGAAAGGAATACTACCAAACTTTTTAAGATGGATAAAGAAGTTATCCCCATGGAACAAACATATCAGTCCTGTATTAATCATAATTAATTAATTCATTGATAAGTGTGCATTTTGCTTTCGAATATACTCCCGTTTCTTTATAAAGTGTTACTCCTACTTTTTTTGAAAAACTTTTGTTTTAATTAATTATTACTTTTAAATTTTTTTGAAAAACTTTTGTTTTAATTAATTATTACTTTTAAATTTTAATGTAATAATTATTATAGGTTTGTCAAAATTGTACCTAATTAATTATTATGAGAGAGAAAAAAATGTACTCTTAAAATGATAAAAAGTTAAAGATATTATATACAAAAGAAAAATTATAACTTAAAAAGTAACAATCATTATTATTTTTTTGGTATGTGTATAAAGTCAAAATATGACAATTAAAAAAAAAACTGAGAGAGAGGGAGAGTATAATGAGCTATTTTTCAAAAGATTTGGATAGCTATTTAGAGATAAATAAATACGATTAAAAAGTTATTAAAATATTTAAAAACAAAAATTGGTGATGGGACTCACTATTTAATCGTTTATTTCTTTTGAAAAGTAGTGAAGATTAATTTCAATGAGTTTAAGGATAATGTAAAATAGTTTTATACATATAACCAATTAAAATGTTTTAATTTGTTATATAATTTCAATTTTTTAAAATTAATAATAAGATTTATTCTGATGCATATTTCTCATTTGTTGACACTAAAAATACTTTACAGTTTCAATGCATTTTTTTTCCAATTTCAATTATAGTAAAATAATTAAGTGAATGATTTAATAATTATTATTGTATTTAATTTCAAAAATCTTAGTACATTGCAGCATTAAAAAGAAACAGAGGCAGTCCATGCATGACTCATAAATCACTGTTCCATTCTCATTTACTATAGATATAGGTAATCAGCTTTTAGAAAATTCATCATTAACCAATACTAGGCATGACACGTGTCGATTTAAAAATGGAGAGATGGAAGTTAACATTCCCCAAAATGAGGATTCCATGTACGTAGGAGATGGCTTTCTCTCTCCAAACGTGTGTCTCCAAAAGTAAAAAGGATTGGTTTGTTGGTGTCTTTAATGACAATTCAAAATCACGTGTTCACAAAAAATTATTACACTTTAAGAAATAATTCAAAAATGTATTATTGATGTATATCTGTAAAACTTTATGATAAATTTTAAAACACATCTTCCTGAAATCTCTTGAAAGCATTTTAAGTTATTAGAAACATGTTTATTAATATGATATTTCAGATATACATCTTCGAATATTTTATTTAATGCATTCTAGAGGTAAATGTGTTTCTAACTTTAACGTTTTTTTCCAATTTATATTTTAAATCATTTTAGGACAACTTTAACGTAAAACGATTTAAGAGTGTCATAACTTAATTAAAATATACTATAAATACAATAAAAAAACTCATACATTAATTAAATTAAATTCAAAATGTACCGACCATACGTAATTGTTCTGAAAATACAGAAAATAATACAAACAAATATAAATTACTGAGTATGTCTAACAATTCGGTTTCTCCTCTGCCGCCTGTACTGCAAGACAATTTTTGCCTCAACAATAATGACTTCTACTATATGTCTATACAAACTATTTATTTCGAATGTAACTACTATCTAATGCATCTTAAACAATCTATTTTACTTAATACATTCATTAAATCTCAAAAAATGAAACGAGAAACTTATCGAATGAGACTTGTGGATGAAAAACTTGAATGGAGTGAGTGGAAAGACCTGGGATTGAATATAGTGAAGTAGAAGTAGTGTTGAACTTTGAAAAATAAACTTGAAGAAACTTGCTCATGAGCTCAAATAGGGTTTTAGTGAGTTTGCAGCAAATAAAAAAATGAGGGGGAAGGATCTGACTTAAGCATATGAATTAAATGCGTCACAAGATGCATCCCCATAAAAAATCAATGCGTTTTGAATTAAGGGTGGTTATGGAGATGCATCTCGTGAATATATTGATACGGATATGCATCTCTGGACTAAATTTTAGGAAAATAAAGGTGGCTCACAAATTTGCGCTGAAGATTGTGTAAAAAGGATGTGTCCGAAGATGCATATCTGAATTTTAGGGACAATTATGACTTTTCATCGTGGTAGAGAAGAACCTCATGGGATAAAGAGAGCAATTCCCTTACTCTTTTGGTCAACTGTTGGTGCAAGGGAAGAAAAAAAATTGGATTTTGGGCTTTTTGTCTTCCGGTAATAAAAAACATTGTGGCCTCCTTAGAAATTGGCGGGATACTTCTAACAACTTGGTTGATAGTTTAATGCATCCTGAGTATTGCTTCCTCAATCTAGTGAAAAATCAAAACAACTTTCAATATTTAGAAATGCATCTTCAGACGCACCCCAAATACATTCAATAGTGCAGGAAAGAGTTTTTACATCGGGCGAAAGGTCTGGTGCTATATAAAGTCAAGTGATGTAGTAAATCAAAGAATTTTACATCAGTCAGCAGCCCGATGTGAAAAATACACCTACCATATCGGTTGACTGTTATATTTGATGTAAAATAGGGGTTAATTTTATTTTTTTAAAATAACTACACTATTTAACATCGATTGACTTAATGGCCCAATGTAAAATATAGGTTTTGAAATTCTGGTAAGTTAGACTTCAGATGACATGTCTGGACATCTGATCCAACATTTAGCGCAACAAGGTATAAACATAGCAGACTGAAAAATAATAAACAACACCAGAATTGTTAACCCAGTTCGGTGCAATTCACCTATATCTGGGGGCAACCAAGCCATGAATGAAGTTCACTATCAGCAGCATCAATTCGAAGCTAAATAATCTCAGTTTACAACTTCTCACTTAATCACTACCCAATGACCCTTCTACTTAAGATCCTCTCCTACATATGAGACCCCTCTCACTTTCAACCACCGCAATGATGTTGAACAGTTTCCAATCTCAAGAACTGTATCAACGGCTTAATCACTCTCCTAATATTGGTTACGTTCTTCAACATACTAACTTAAAGTTACTTCAATGCTTCCTTCAAGAACACTACACCTCTTACCTACAGGCTTCGAGGTTCACATGGTAACCTTCCCTCAACCCAGGAGGTTTACCTCGACAAAACCTAATGATTACATCTTGAAATACTCGATTGTCTCACTAAACTTATGTTACAATGCTTCTATTTATAACCTACTCCCAACTGGATTTGGGCTTCTAAAATTAGCTAAACAGCAGTTACAAATCAAATCTTCTGCTATAAAATAGGTCTTCAATCAAATCTTTCTAAATTGTCTCCAATTATAGAAAGTCTTTATTCTTCAACATTCTTCTTGATTCTCTTTTACCTTTTATTCTACGCTAATTAGGATTTGCATAACATTCTTCTGAATATTCTGCATCTATTTAAATCAAACTAAATCTTCTTGAATCCAACTCAGCATGCGTAATGTCGAATGCAACAAGTCTCGACATCTTCTAGGACATGTTGTTTCAGATGTTGAAAAATTTCAACCCATCATGTTTCATCATCTTCTGTACCTGTTCTTATACAGACATACTATATTCCATTCTTGCAGCTAGTATTTGTTTTACAAAAATTACTGCCAACTCTAAAAATACATAACTTACAATCTCCCCCTTTGACATATATTTGGCTAAAACAAATAAAAACAATTACATTTAAAACCCAAGGGAATACAATAATAGCCCTACTAACAATAATCCTCAGTAACTACTGTATACAGCAACATGGAGATCTTCTTCAGAGTTTTATGTTGTCGAAACATCTTATTCGACATCTTGAACAACATTCTGAATCAGCTCCATTTGCTTCAGATCTTGAACACCAAGGAATAGCAACCTCAAGATTGTTAGATAGAAAGCCCTGAAGTCGTTTGGTGTACATGAGTAAGAAGATGTACAACTCTCCCCCTTAATCGAAGAACTACCTGCATGATATGTCATACTGGGTACACAAATGGTGTAACTCAGATCACAAGTCACAACAATTCTTCATAACTCAGAACACAAGTCACAAACAGACACTAGAAAGCCTTATGATAGAACATTGTTTTCGACATGTTTGAATATCAGATGTGAGTATAACCTCATGGCTGAGCATCTGAACAACACACCCTTTCTCCCCCATTTTGGCCAAAAAATGACAAATAAGGCCATCACAAAACCAACCCAAGTACATCTTATCCATACCCGCACGAACCTCATAATGATCAGCACTTTCACACTGTGAAACGATGAATAGCACAAGGCTCTATAAATAAGCTGATAGGAGACTTAGGAAATAACGATCCTTGATAATATGACAAATTGATTGGTCAAGGAAAACATTATTTGAGGAGAAAACCACCACAAACCAATGTGTATCGTCCAATATCTTTGAATTCCTTTAATAATGTTGGACTATTTTTCTTGAGCAAATAAAACATACACGTGCGTAGTCAAACCAAAAGAATATTCAATTCCAAGATTGCCTTTTGACGACCTTTTCTAGCAGTGGATCAATTCTTCTGGAAAAACCAATTTCCTAAGATAGCGCATGCATAGTCACGGACACGACTTTCTGACTAAGATTTGATGTTATCTTCCAAAATGTTTCTTTGCTAGCTTTTAAAAGAATATATTCTCAAAACATGTCCTGACATCTGATCAGACATTGCCTCTCATGCCTTAACAACACAGAAACAAAGAACAGTGTAGAAAGATAAGTCCTTGCATGTATTAGTTCAGGCTAGCTTCTTATACAAAATACTCCATTGCTTAAACATTCATCAACTAATTTTCTTTAATTAGCTCCAGCTGATATGTTAAGACATTATGAATGATACTTGGCACAGATACAACCATAAGTAGTTGTATAGGCAGAGACAACACAACCGTCAGTAGTTGTGGTTTAGAGAAGGATAACCATCAGTAGTTATCAGGTATCATTAGTATTACAACCATCAGTAGTTGTAGTCATTAACATAAACAATAGAAGTTGTTGTTTAGGTGAAAATGGAGCAAATGTAGCATTCTTGCAGCAATTTGACAACCATCAGTAGTTATCTTCAGATTTCATAGGTACCAAAAATGCTGATAGGAAGCTTGATGATGAGACACAATAAATCCAGCTTCTTCAAAAAAAACTATCTCCTGTAGCAACCAACCACAAGTCTTACACATCACAAACTAGGCATGGAAAGAATGTCAGAACATTCTTTAGAACATCCTTGCAAAACAATTGCAAAGACATACTCAAGACTCTAGACTCAAGACTCTCATGTCAACAATATGTCAACACAAAACTAGACTTAACAACATTCTTTTCTCCCCCTCTTTAGTCTATACTTGTCAAAAGGTAATAAGAAGAAAAATAATAAGGAAAAAATCTCAAAAGAAAAAGACTTAAAACAAGAACAAGCAAACCCTAAGAGACAAAGAGTAAGTCTAAATTTCTCCCAAAAAGAAATTTACATGAGGAAACTAAGAGTAAGTCTAGGTTCCCAGAAACAAAAATACTCCAACAAGAAGAAAACAGACCAAAAAATATACATAGTTACCTCTACACCAGATATACTTGATTAGGAATTTCTCACATATTCTAGAACAAATGTTCCTAGCTAACTTGCTACACCAGGTCCAGACTGCCACTATCTACAACTTAGAGTAGAAGAACCCATTCTTCATCAGCCATTCTGCTCTTGCCTTTACTATGATAGCAATCATGTTTCTCCAGAACATGTTACTATAACTAAGATCAAATACAATTCCATACTATCAGAACTGCCACTTCTGACACTATTGTTGAGTGCCAAGATATTTTTTTCATCCTAGACAGCTGATAAACTCCATGAATAGAACTAAATTTTCAGAAATTAGCACAGCCAAAAACTTCTGAATCATGATATTCAGATCATATTGGATAAATACAAAGTCTCCTGTCAATGTATTCACCATACATGGATAGACTAACCTTCTCTCACAGGGTAAGACAATTATCCTTCACACTTATGGCAATTGCTGACCCTTCTTGGTTTCAAACTTCTCTATGAGTCACACACTTCCTTGGCTGAAAAATCACATTTGAGATGACGCTTCAACATCAGATCGGACATTAACCTTAGACACTTGTGTATGACATATACTATGGCTTTTGGAGGAACATCCATAGTAATTCATGTACAACTCCTTGTAGTGGATACATGAGCTCATACTTCAGCAGTTGATCAATTATGTAGAAAAATCAGCAGCTGTCACCATACACCAAAGGGCTTCTTTAAGCAAGTTTCAAACCACCTTTCTGACTTTGAGATGTAAGGTGTTTATCCTTCTGCACCAAAAGAGGAGATTCCTTCTTCAGGCAGACCATGCAAACCATGGTATTTACTGATCATCATACCATGAATAGACTGTCCAAATAAGTCTGCTTCTCCCATTCTTCAGCTTTAAACAATTCATCCTAAGTAGCTTGGATGATACCAATATACCACTGGCCGAATCACAACATGTCTGTAAGTTAATTTTCCAGAATATTAACTTAACGTAGGTTGATGCATCTCCATCACACACACCCCTTGAAGAATCTCCAACTCCAGATTTGAGGTTGATGCCTTTCAATCTAAACTCAACATTCAGCCCAACAATGGTGAAAATAAGCCCCAAATACAAACTAGAGGTGAGTCTTCTAGAGGTGGCAGATTAGGAAGAGGCATAGGCAGAGGTCGAAACTCACGTGGCAGATCTGGAAGAGGCGCAAATGACAGAAGATGGAATGAAGCATCAAACAAATGGTGCAAAATTTGTAACAGCGGCACTCATGACGAGAAAGACTGTTGGAACAAAGGCAAACCACAATGTCACAATTGCAAGAGATTCGGGCATCTTCAAAAGGATTGTCGTCTTGCAAATCAGCAACATGCTTCATACACAGAAGGAGAATCCGATGAAGGAAATTTGTTTTTTGCTTGTCAAAAAGCATTGCATGAAGAAGGTATAAATATTTGGTATTTGGACAGCGGTTGTAGCAACCATATGACAGGACAAAAGGAAGCATTTACAAACATTGATTCTTCTTTCGGATCAAAAGTTAAATTCGGCAATGGAAAACATGTCGAAGTGAAAGGGAAAGGAAGCATTGGAGTCACCACGAAGCAAGGAAGCAAAGTCATACATGACACGCTTTATGTGCCAGAATTAGACAAAAGTTTGCTTAGCATTGGACAACTTCTGGAGCACGGTTATTCTCTAAACTTTGAGAATATTGAATGCAGAATTTTTGACTTAGAAAGAAGAAATGTTGTCGTTGTGAAGATGACTAGCAACAGGAGCTTTCCACTATCTTTCAACTATGAGAAAAATGTAAGCATGATGGCCAGAGAAGTGAATGACTCGTGTTTATGGCACATGAGACTTGGGTATTTGAATTACGAAAGTCTCAAGTTACTCTATAAAAAGAAGATTGGTGTATGGGCTGCCAAGAATCGAAGAAAAATATGGTGTGTGTGAAGGATGTGTCCTTGGCAAACACCATCGACAACCATTTCCAAAGGAAGGTGCATGGAGAGCCAAACAAGTGTTGGAACTTGTACACACAGATGTGTGTGGCCCTATGAATACTTTGTCTCATGGCAAAAACAGGTACTTTATCTTGTTTATTGACGACTTTACCCGTATGACTTGTGTATATTTCATGAGACAAAAATCTGAAGTGTTTGTAATCTTTAAGAAATTTAAAGCATTAGTTGAAAAACAAAGTGGCAGATTTATAAAGATGATGAGAAGTGATCGAGGGAAGGAGTACACCTTAAATGAATTTCACAAATTTTGTGAAGATGAGGGTGTTGAAAGATAGCTCACTGTTGGCTATACACCTCAACAAAATGGTGTATCTGAAAGAAAGAGCCAAACCGTGATGGAGATGGCGAAATCTATGCTACTTGAGAAAGGTTTGCCTAAAACCTTTTGGCGGCCGTTAACCTTTTGCCTTGCTGCTGCTCCTGGTCTGACTGGACTTGCATTGGAGTATATTGCTGGCATTTACTCTCATCCTATTTCTGAGTGGAAGCCTCCGGAAGAAGCTCCCTTCATTGATGAGATGGAAGTGGATAATCCTTTGCCTCTGGTTGTCTGGAAGCCTTATCCGTATTCAGTTCTGACTGGAGACTTTAAGACTCTGTTTGACTGGTTCTGGGAGAACCCTCTGGAAGAGTATCCTGATTTGGTGTATCCTCAGATTGAGTATCCTCCAGAAGAAGACCCTGCTAAAGAAGAGCAACAAGTTGCTGAAGAGCAACAGGCTGAAGAGATTCCTGTTGAAGAGGAACCAATTGCTGATAATCAGATGATTCCAGCGTCTGAAGTTCCTACTTCTTCTGCTGGTCCTTCTACTTTTGTCTTGATGGAAACTCTGAAGTAACTCCAAGAGAACCAAGCTTCAGTGGTTAGTCGTCTGGACAAGCATGATGAGACAAATGAGGAATTCAGAACTTGGATGCAGATACAGGAAGAATCCTCCAAGAAGCAAGATGAAGACACTCTTGAGATTAAGAACCTTCTGGCAGCTTTAGCCTCTAAGCTTAACCAGTCGTAGTCTGTGTCTTGTGTCTTAATTGTTTTTTCTTTGTTTTTTGCATCTGCTTTGTTGCATCTGCCTTGTACTTTCTCTTCTGATTAATCAATGAAATTATTTTCTTTCTTCACTCTGTGTGTCTTTCATCTGAATCATTTATACTTTTTGATGTTATGACAAAAAGGGGGAGAATCGTGCTAATTGAATTGATTTATAATATCAGTTGTTGGGCTTAAGTCTCAACATTCCAAACAATTTCCCAACAATTATATTGCAAGTTCTCTGTTTCTGATAGTTTTGCAGGAATGTGATACTCTGAACAAAGCTCAATATAGGGAGAAGCGAATATGGGGAGAAGCATATCTAGAGAAAATCTCTCAAAGAGTTGAAGCAATCAAGCTTAATATTCTGATACATAAAGTTTCAAGCTCTGATACAAGCTATGCTTTAAAGTGCTCTGATACAAACCTTGCTCTGATTTCTCTGATACTTGAAGTTTCAAGATCAGAAAGAATATATGCTCTGATACAAGAAGTTATGAAGCTCTGATACAAGCAAGCCTTCTTGATGCTCTGTTAAAGCCAAGTGATCTCAAAAAGAATTTCAAAGCTCTGAAGCTGTGGAAGCTCTGAAGTGAAGCTCTGAATTATCTAAAGTTTAAAGTTCAACGTGAAAGTCTCAACTGAAATGAAAAATTACCCAGAGAAGTCTTTTATTTACAAAATCTTCTAGTATTAATTTCAGGGGGAGATTGTTAATCTCAGGGGGAGACATATTCACACACTCTGATTAATATGCTTTATGTTATATCTGTGTATTGTCTTTTTCATCTGATATTCTGGATACAAATTCATATCAATTTTTTGTATGTTTTTGTCATCATCAAAAAGGGGGAGATTGTTAGAACAAGAAATGTTCTGATCAATATTCTTAGTTTTGATGATAACATTATATATGAATTTTGTATAAGATAATGTGGTACTCTAATTATTCACGTCTTCCATTTCATGAAAAGTATAAAAGAGTATGCACAAAATCAGCGCTCAGAGGCTCTGACCCAGAAGTTCTAGAGTGCTTCATCAGAACATGGTCTGGCAGACATCAGAAGATGGTTCTGCAGAATTAGAACATGATCTGGAAAGCATCATAAGATGGCAGTCAGAAGGAAAGCTCTGAAGATCTGATGGTATCACGCTCAAAGCACTTCTAAGGTCTGAAGACAGAAGTTGCATCTGCACCAAAGCTAAAGACTCTGAAATTCAAATGTTCATTCTACATATTCTGAGTCCAGAAGCAAGTACAACATGAAAAGGCTATAACTTCAAATCTCTGACAGACAAAAGGAACGTTAGAAGCTACAAAAGGCAAAGTCAGTAAAAGCAGTGAAAGCATGGCTCGAGGTAGTTGACGAAAGAGTGAAACATTAAATGCAGCAGTGTACTATTCACGCAAAGCATTAAATGCTCCCAACGGTCACATTTCCTCAACGCCTATATAAAGAAGTTCTGATTTAGAAGCAGAAACAACACTTGAACGAAAAAGAACCAAAACGCTGTCAAACTGAAATGAAACAAAAAGCAAAGAAGAATTTCATCTTCAACCTCACAACTTTGTAATATTTTAGTGAGTGTTAGATCTTAAACTTAAGAGAAAAATCACTTTGTGATTATAGCTTATTAAGAAGCATTTGAATCTCTTGTAATATTTATTTTACATTGATTGTAAAAGGATTTCCTAGAGTGATCAAGTTGTGATTTGTATACTCTAGAAGACTTAGAGGGTATCTAAGTGGAGAACCATTGTAATTAGTTTGGTTAGTGGATTAAATCCTCAGTTGAGGTAAATCACCTTGTCAGGGGTGGATTGGAGTAGTTTAGTTAACAACGAACCAGGATAAAAATAATTGTGTTATTTATTTTTATCTACCATTTTGAAGAAAGAACCCTTATTCAATCCCCCCTTTCTAAGTGTTTTTCACTCCTTCAATTGGCATCAGAGCGCCGGTTCTAGGTGCAAACACTTAACCGTGTTAGAGAAAAGATTCAGGGAGAAAAACACAAAATGGTTGAAACAACTTCTTCAAATCCTCCTGAGCAAAACAACAATGGTAACAACAGAAATCCCACATTTTTCGACAAAGTTTGAAAGTCAGGCACCACCATTTCCCCGAGACCAACGGGATTCAAAGGTTATAGGCCTTGGAACCAACAACCTTATGGAATGCCAGCATCCTATATGACAGGAATGCAGGGTGGTGGACCAACATACACCCAGCCTGTTACGACAACCTTTTCGCCAAATGTAGGTTCAGTCGATCGAAATGTACAAAATCCAGGCCCATCGGGCCAAATGCCTACATTAACCACAAATAACCAAGCAGCATTTAGGCAAGAGATGGATGCAAGCAACCATGACATGGTGGGTGTACTTGCTCGAGAAATGGGTTCTATTTTTTCTCCCTTAATAACAAACATTACTAGGACTAACCAAGATAATGTAGATACATATCAACGAATATCCACACAAATGGGGCGTATAGCAGATTTCCTAGGGGCCCCTCAAACGTCTGCCCGACGAAGAAACAACCACGTTGTCATTCAGGAAGACGAAGCAGTCTTGGAACCTATCCTAGATCCAGTATGACCACCTAGGCAAAGGCCTGATGAAAGAAATCAGGAGGTAGATTTAGAACATCAAAATCGAAGAATTAATACTATTCGACAGGAAATTCTTGAAGAACAACCTAAGGTAGTTATGGTTAATAAGGAGCAAAATGCAGATGAAGTAATACAAAGGGTTAGAAGAGATAATATGGCGACAAAAATTAACTTAACAACCCTGGTCGAAAGGATTATGGCCAATAATGGCCTTAATACTGGACTTCGACGTCCCAACTACACTTCCCCTGTAGCAGATTATATTTTGCAAACTAAATTGCCAAGAGGTACCAAAGTGCCCAAGTTTACGAAATTTTTAGGGGATACTAGTGAATCAACTGTGGAACACATAGCCCGATATCTGACAGAGGCTGGTGTGTAGCAACCTGCCCTAAAAATAAAGGTTTTAGAGTTTCCACTTATTCTACCAGGGCGAATAGGAAACCCTACGCGGCTAAGCGATCGGGGTAAGATACTATATTCAGGTCGAGGGAAGGTGTTAGGAACCCTCAACCCTTTCCTAAGGTTTGCATTTTAAGGTAGAGGTTTATGGCTAAAATAAAGAAAGGTGACAGAAAGTTAATAGGGTTAAAGGCAAAGTTTGAACCTGATTGGAGTTTTGAGGAAGGGGACTCGCCTTGTTGCCAAGTGCCTACGTATCTCCTTAGGGAGAATCAGAGTCAACGTAGTTCGGGGAAGGGTTGTATGCCTTAGATTCGATATGAATATTTGAAGGTATTTTGAGTTACCTATCGTAGTTTTGAAATTTGTGGTTTGCAAGGCATTTTGAATTACCTTATCGAAGTGATGAAAATCCGTAGTTTGTGGTTTAATGTGTTTTGAAAGGCGTACATTCCTGATATTTATTATGCACTATTAATTGCAATGATCAATAGGTTCGATCACCATAATTAATAGATTATTGGGGATTGCTAACAATTCTAATCGATAGGTTCGATTATCACTAATAGCAAATAAATGTGTTTTAATAATTAATTATTTAATTGTTTTTGGGAATTGATTATCGTTAGTTATTGCAATCAATAGATTTGATTAAAACCACTAACGAATTAAAAGAGATTGCTAATCATCGTAACCAATAAGATGGTTAAAACCATTTAGTAAAATAAATATATTTTAAATAAATGATTTGAATTTAATTAATTAAACAATTGATTATTACCCACCGCGATCAATTAATTTAATCGAAGCGAATAAAATTCTAAGATTGCTTGGCTAAAACCTAAGTTGGTTAGAAAACCCTATTCCTAATACTTTGGCCAATGGCCAGTGGGATTGAGCAAACCCTAATTAATTTAAATCAATCTTACATTAAGTTAATTATTAACCTAAATTAATTCACCTAATTAACCTAATTAATCCTAATTTATTTGACCTAATTAATCAATTAACTATTACTTTAATTAACCTAAATTAAGTTGGAATATAAACCTATTTATTTTACCTAAAATCCAAAATTAAAATTATAAACATAAAAGAATCCTAAATTCAATTCTAGAACTAGAAAAATAAAATAATAAAGACTAAAAAAACCTGGGTACTGATCATGTTTGGTAGGCTTTGAGGATGCATGGTAAACCCGCAGTTTTGTGTGCGTTAGATCTGGATTATTGGAGATCCTATGGCTGTGAGCCGAGAACACATGGTGAGCCAAACTTAGGCGTGCACACTGGATCTGCAAGAAACTTATTAGAAAAAAATAATGCCTCACGCCTGGCTCGAACACAGGTTCGTGAGGTTCAAATCACAAAGCTTATACCACCTGAACTGAATCACTTAGCTGTTAACGTTTCCCCAAAAATATGTTATATAATAGAACATCACTTAGATTGAATAAATAAAAAAACAGTCAAACATGTGGGCCCCAATTGTTATGCGCCCACCAATGGGAAAGGGAGAGAGAGAAATGGTTCAATTGACCAGCCAATCACGCATAGGGAGGACCTTTGAACCTCTGACCGGCGAATGGAAACACCACACGTACCGTCCTCTTCCCTGCGCATCACTTTTCACCTTCTCTTTCCCCCAGACCTGCGGAATTACCTTCGGGCTTTGTTGCAGAATTACCTGCGGATTCCTCTTCGAATCCAAAGCTAACCTTTGCCATGATTCTGCACCTGCAAACAACGACGAAACAAAGAGACTAACGACCCAGAACACCTTTTTAAGACATTCTGAATCCATTGGCAGTGCTCTCGTGGTCTGATACAGTTGGTACACGTGATTTCGAAACTTGATAGTCCACTTGCCCTAACAATGGCAAAACGCTATCCCTGTGCCAATTCTCACAACAAGACCTTCAAGCACACTCTAAACACGACTATGAATCATAATATATGATTAAAAACAATTTAGAATGCATGTAATGACAACTGAGAATTCAAAACATTAGTGCAAACCGTAGGTCTCAAAAGGAAGCGTTTAAGAATGCTTCGAGCTCTCAGAGCAATAGGGTCGTGTCCCTGGGACCTTTAAGAGAGCAGTGGAGTACTTGGAACCGATTCAAATTTCCTGGAAGGAAGCTCTTGGTCGTGCCCTAGTGTGGAAAGATTCTTCTCCCTTGAAAACCCTCTTCTCTTGGCAAATTTTCGCCCCCTTTTTATGTGTTATTGTTATCCTTATATAATAGGTCATATTAGGTCAATGATAATGGAAATAATCAAAATGATTGGAAGCTTAAATCTTTGATTGAAATTTGCATGGGATCTTTCTATTTTGAGTCCAATATCCATCTCTTCTTTCCAATAACCTTTGCACGTTTTTTGATTCATATAATTGATATATTAGATGATTGATACTAATTGTAGAATCAAATCTTGGACTTAAAACAAATTATTCATATTTTATATAATTTATTAATATTTAAATGAATTAAAATTCAAATAAACAAAATAAATATTATAAAAATAAAATAATTGTTTTAGAAGTTATTATAAAGCCTAAAGACAAGTTTGAAATCCAAATCTTAGGCCCATTAATCCAAAAAAGCAAAATTGTGCAATTAAGGTTTCATATATTTCTTGAAATTCGACCAACTTGTGCACATCGTATCTCCCTCAATTTTAATCATATGAATGCATTCTAGGACTTTTTAGAAATCTTAGAGAGTCCTTTAAAATCTCCTTTTGGTTTCATCTCATTTGAAGTTTCCATGCTCACGTTATGGGCTATTGAAAAAGACGACCTTTTTATGACCTTTTTGGAGGACCTGTAATGTATTGGACCATATCTCTTGAATGAAGCATTTCTAGCCTTGGCATGTGAGAGACAAAGTTGTAGAGAATCCAATTTCCTTTTGAATAGGCTTTGGTTGGGAAATTTTTGATACTCCATGTGAAAGTTATGGCCAGTCAAAGTTGAGTTGACTTTCTAGTTAAAAACCCCTAATTTGAACTTTTGACTTTGTTCATTTCTGAGTTTTTATTAATGAATCATGATCAACTTTTGATCAAATGATGGATATAACCTCAAATACTTGATGTTAACCAAAAGTCTTGAAGTTTGATTGTATTTGACTATAGTTGACTTTGAGGTCAACATAGTTGATTATTGATCATCTGAGCCATTGACTGAACAATCTTGTGATCCAAAGCTTGAAAATTGGCCTGGAGATGCTCTGAGATATATGAGATACCTTGGGGTCCACTTGAGGCCTTAAAGATTCAAAAACCTTTGATACAGTGCAAACCCTAATTTAGGAGGCCCTCGATTAGGAGAATGTTGTTTGAATAAACCCTTGAACCTTGAATCATTGAAGATGAAATGAGGAGGACAAATCTTGGGGTATGACATGGTGATCTAGAGAATAGTGAGAACTTGAGAATCAAATATTTCCCTAGTTCATTAAAAAAATGCTTTTACATGGTTCACCACCTTACCTCCAAACTCCATAGATACTTGGGCTCATATAGAGAGAATGTTCCATGAACAGTTCTACATGGGGCAAACCAAGATTAGTTTGAAAGAACTGGTTAGCATTAAGATGAAATTCACAGAGCCTATAGATGATTACTTGAATAGGTTCCGTTTATTGAAATCAAGATGTTTCGCAGTTGTTCCAGAACATGAATTGGTAGAAATGGCTGCAGGCGGTTTGGACTATTCAATTCGAAAGAAGTTAAATACTCAATATTTGAGAGATATGACCCAGTTGGCAGATAGAGTTCGACAAGTCGAACGACTGAAAGCTGAAAAGGCTAAAGCAAATAAGAATTACAAGAAGGAGAGAGTGGCCTATGTTGAGGCTGAAGATGTCGAAGTTAAAACCTTTGATGATTCATATGGCTTTGATGAAGTCGAAATATATTTGGCTAAATTAAAAGAGGCACCTCCATATTCTTGTAAATTGCTCACCCCTTTTAATGGGAAAAACCCTGTCGAAACTTACAAAAATTACAAATTCCCAAAGAAAACATACACTTTTGACGTCACCAAGTGTGACGAAATTTTCGATTTATTAGTAAAAGATGGCCAGATGATAGTACCTCCTAATTCTAAAATTCCTCTGTTGGAACAACGGAAGAAACGAGGTTTTTGTAAATATCATGGGTTTTGGGGCCATAAAACCTCACAATGTTTTCTTTTCAGGGATCTAATTCAAAATGCTATCAAGGATGGTCGTTTGAAGTTCGCTGACAAAGGAAAAAACAACATGAAGGTTGATGTTGATCCCCTCAATGTCGCTGACACCAACTATGCTGAACCTGTCGACATTAACATAGTGAATGTGTTTGAGGCTGATATCACGGAGTGGGAGATGGTTTTGGCAGAAAAGCAGGCTACTGAAAGCCTAAGTAACAATATGATCTTCAATACTGAAGTTGAAGGTTCGTTAGAGTCAAAGACCACTGAAGGTCTTATGGAGATAACTAGTGAGGCCACTAAAGACCTCAGGCTAAAGCTCCAGAAAATAAGGATTTCTGAAGTCCCTCCAGCAGGAGTCAACATGGTGAATGTTGGACAATCTTTATCCAAGATTGAAGAATTGGAAAAATGTCTGGTGAAGGAGAAGGAAAAAGTAAACTATGGAAATCTAAGGGCAAACGAAAGTTTAAAGGATTACCTTTAGAGGTGCCACGAGAAGAATGCTGGACGAATGCTGATGTGTCCAAGATGCTCAATCATGCTGAGTCGAAGGGTTCAGGCTAACTACGAAAGGGCTCAACGAGGCAAGATGCAAGGACACTGGAGGAAAGAAAACCAGTTGCTGAAGACTTACCCAAGGCCTGGTGAAAGTCTTGTGAGTTTTCTGGTTCGCTGTCACAAGCCGAAAGCTGAAATCATTATGTGCCCTAGGTGTGGGGCAGTTTATGATAGCCAGATGGCAGAATCATTCGAAAGGGTGTCATTTTCTACTGGTTGGGATGCCCAAGGATTCAATCCCAACATGTACGTGTTCGATAATCGAGCATTATCAAGAAGGCCTGATAGCCCTCATCCCAAGGCTCGAAGAGTGACATTTAAACTCCCAGCAGAAGTACCCATGGACAGATGAACGCAAGCTGGTGCAGGGAATAAAAAATTGCGAAACTTTGACCAAGGTGGAAGGACAGCCATGGCGTACAGGAGGCAGTTCCAGACGTCCAATCGAGAGATGTACAAGCTCGAGAACTATAAGGGCAAGAATCCAATGTCCAGGTCTCAATGGAGGAGACACCAAAGAATGAAGAAGGCTGAAAAAGAATCAAAGGTAAAAGAAGTCGGAGAATCCAGCAGCAAAGTCCCATTGCAGGGAGCAAATTCAAGCAAACCCCCTATGGAGCGCAAGTTATTCAGTTCAGAGAGTGAAAATATGGAAGAAAAGGCGCAATACAGCCCATTAAAGGAAGAAGACATGATGATTGATGACTTCAATTCAGACGGGGTTTCGTCTATAAACCTTAACTATAATGTGGTGTCAATTCTCCCTCATGAGTATTATCAAGAGACAGAAGTCGAAGACTGCGAGGAAGCTGACGATGAGGAAATGGCGAAGCACAGACCAGTGTGTTACTATGTGCTGAAAGATGGTGCTATCGAATAGCAAAATGCATTCTTCGAAAGACCTGACCAAGGTATAAGGAATCATCTGAAGCCTCTCTACATAAGAGCCAAAATCGAAAATGTAGGCATCAACAAGGTCCTCGTTGATGGAGGGGCAACGGTGAACTTAATGCCCCAATATATGTTGAAGAGGATTGGTATGTTCGACACAGACATAAAACCACATAACATGGTCCTGTCCAACTATGAAGGGAAAGTAGGACATACCTTGGGAGTTATCCAAGTAAACCTAACAGTGGCTCAGTCACAAGGCCAACTATGTTCATGGTAATAGCAGCAAAGGCGAACTATAACCTTTTGTTAGGAAGAGAGTGGATTCATGGAGTGGTTGCCGTACCTTTGACGATGCACCAATGGTTGACTATCTGGAGAGAAGATGGAATAGTCGAAAACATAGAAGGAGACCAAAGTTACTATATGTCAAAAGTGAATCAAGTCAACAAAACAAGCTTCGACAAAAACCTGGCCAACATAGGCCCATGCCAGGCAGCGGAGGATATATATTATCCAAATAAGAATGCTTTGTACTATCTATCTCTTCACCCTAGTGGATTTCAGTGGAACAGAGAAATAATGGGAAATCCCGAAGAGACAGAGCACATCAAAGGATAACCTGGAACGCGGCCAACTGGCTGGGACGAAGACGTCGAATATGTCTAAGTTATCCTTCTTCGAAAAGATTTTGGCTTACATAGCCGAGAATAAAAGAAAGGCGGCTCTAGAAGCCGAAATATCAAACATGGCTGTCGAAGCCATACGAAAAGAATCAAAAGTACCAGGTCCAGGGATACACTTTGTTCTAGAACCACCAGACGCCAAGATCTCTGACGAACAGGTTTCAAGCGAACAAACAAGTCAAAGATTAGACGCAATTTACGATGAAGAACCTTTGGGATTCGAGAAGGATCCAATGGCACCAAATGTAAAGATTTTGGCTCAGAACCCACTCGAAGAAGTAGATCTTGGAGACGGGAGTTTGAAGAGGATAACATATATCAGCGCAAAATTGGAGCCAACCTTAAAAACAAAGATCATTGCGTTACTAAAAGAAAATAAAGATTGCTTCGCATGGGACTATGATGAGATGCCTGATTTAGAAAGAGAGCTAGTCGAATTGAGGTTGCCAATAAAAGAAGGGAAGAAGCCCATCAAGCAAACTCCAAGAAGGTTCGCACGAGAGATTCTCTCAAAAATTAAAGCAGAAGTCGAAAGACTTCTTCGTTGCCAGTTCATTAGGACTACGAGGTATGTCGAATGGATTGCCAATATAGTACCTGTTATTAAAAAGAATGGTTCTTTAAGGGTATGTATAGATTTTCGTGATCTGAATGCAGCAACCCCTAAAGATGAATATCCTATGCCTGTGGCAGAGATGTTAGTGGACTCAGCCGTAGGCTTCGAATATCTAAGTATGTTAGATGGATATTCAGGATATAACCAAATTTTCATTGCAGAAGATGTGTCCAAAACAGCTTTTCGTTGTCCTGGGGCAATAGGTACCTATGAGTGGGTCGTTATTCCCTTTGGTTTGAAAAATGCTGGGGCAACTTATCAAAGAGTAATGAATTCTATATTTCATAATTTTATAGAAATATTTATGCAGGTGTACATATATGACATTGTCATAAAATCCGTGTCAGATGACAGTCATCTCGATCATCTCCGCCAATCATTCGATAGAATGAGAAAACATGGCTTGAAGATGAACCCCTTAAGTGTGCTTTCTTTGTGCAGGCTAGAGATTTATTAGGCTTTGTAGTCCATAAGAAAGGGATAAAGATTAATCAAAATAAAACAAAGGATCTCATGGATACGAAACCACCATCCACAAAGAAAGAGTTACAATCACTATTGGGAAAGATAAACTTCCTGAGGTGATTCGTCTCTAATTTAAGTGGACGAACACAAGTTTTCTCCCCCTTACTTCGCTTGAAGCAAGGAAAGTTCGAGTGGCACGTGGAGCATCAAGAAACTTTCGATAAAATCAAGCAGTATTGATGCACCCACCCATCCTGTCGCCTCTAAATGGGAAGAAACATATGAGACTTTATATCTCAGCTTCCGATACCATAATAGGTAGCATGTTAGCGCAAGAACATGAAAATGGCATCGAAAGAGCCATTTACTACTTAAGTAGGGTACTTAATGACGCAGAGACTATGTATACTGCCATAGAAAAACTCTGCCTTTGTTTATATTTCTCTTGTATAAAACTTAAGTATTATATAAAACCAGTTGATGTTTATGTTTCATCTCATTTTGATGTTATTAAACACATGCTATCTAAACTAATATTGCACAGTCGAATTGGTAAATGGGCTTTATCCCTCACTGAGTATTCTTTAACCTTTTGTCCTCTTAAGGCAATGAAAGGACAAGTTGTATCAGATTTCATTATAGACCATGCAGTGGTCGAAAACCCCCAACAAATATGTTGAATTGAAACCTTGGAAATCATATTTCGATGGTTCAACACACAAAGAAGGGAGTGGAGTTGGCATACTAATAATTTCTCCTGAAGGAATTCCAACAAAACTCAAGTACAAAATAGAAGGGCATCTATGCTCCAACAACGAAGCAAAATATGAAGCATTGCTTGCAGGACTTGAAGCCTTGTTGGAATTGGGGGCAACCAGAGTCGAAATTAAAGGAGATTATGAATTAGTGATAAAACACCTGACAAAAGAATACAAATGTATTAAAGAAAATTTGATCATGTATTTTGTCATGACGAATAGGCTGCTCAAAAAATTCGAATACGTGGATTTGAAACACGTCTCAAGAATAAATAATCAAGAAGCAAATGACTTGGCACAACTAGTTTCAGGGTATAAAGTATCGAAGGAAAAGTTGGAAGAATTAATTGAAGTAAGAGGAAAGGTAATGGCAACAAAATTGTCTCCAACCGACTTAGAGAATACACCACTAGGCTTCGCCAACAAGAAGAGTTCGAAGTATTAAACACAGACTCTCTAGTAGATACATATTGGAGGAGTCCGATTGTCAATTACTTGAGAGATCCTTCGACAGATATAGAAAGGAAAATAAAATACAGAGCCTTGTCATATTTCTTGATGGGAACGAATTGTTCAAGAAAACCCCTGAAGGGGTCTTACTAAAATGCCTTGGTGAAGCAGAAGCCTATCTAGCACTTTCAAATGTACATAGTGGAGCATGTGGCGCACATCAGGCTGGACACAAAATGAAATGGTTGTTGTTTCGTTATGGAATGTATTGGCCTACTATGTTAAAAGATTGCATAGATTTCGCCAAGGGTTGCCAGGAATGTCAGGTATACACAAGTATTCAACATGCTCCTGCTAATGAATTAAGTTCAATCATCAAGCCATGGCCTTTCAGAGGTTGGGCACTAGATTTAATTGGAGAAATTCGACCTACCTCGTCTAAAGGTCAGAGATATATATTGGTAGGAATTGATTATTTTACCAAGTGGGTCGAAGCAATACCACTAGCCAGCGTAGACCAAGAGGCTGTGATTGAATTTATTCAAGAACACGTATTATATAGATTTGGGATCCTAGAAAGTATAAACACAGACCAAGGGTCAGTGTTCACTGGTCGAAAGATACAAGAATTTGTGAAGGAAACAGGATTCAAGTTACTCACTTCCACACCTTACTATGCTCAAGCGAATGGACAGGTCGAAGCAACCAATAAAGTAATAATAGGTTTGATAAAGAAACATGTAGGGAAAAAACCTAAGAATTGACATAAAACTTTAGACCAAGCACTCTGGGCTTGTCAAACATCACCCAAGGAAGCAACCAACACTATGCCATTTCAACTCACATTTGGACATGATGCAGTACTACCAGTTGAAATATATCTGCAATCAGTTAGAATTCAGAAACAAGAAGAAATTTCCCCAAACGTATACTGGGAAATGATGATGAACGAATTGGTTGATCTGGATGAAGAAAGATTGCGAGCGTTGGAGATGATAAAGAGACAAAAAGAAAGAGTATCAAGAGCATATAACAAAAAGGTGAAAGGTAAAATGTTTGCTAATAATGATTTAGTTTGGAAAGTTATTTTCCCTATGGATCAAAAGAATCAAGATTTAGGTAAATGGTCTCCACATTGGGAAGGCCCTTTTCAAATTTTAAAAGTATTTTGAATAACGCCTATGAGATAGAAGAACTGGCAGAGGATCGTAGGATCCTAAAAGTAAATGGGAAATATCTGAAAAGGTACAAGCCAGTTATGCATGAAGTTAAGATTGCAAAAACGTAGCTAGCAAGGATTAAAGTTACGGCTAAAATGGCAAATATTTCGCCAAGATGGCTTCGCCCTTAACAGATCCACAATACAAAGTAAGCAAACAAGAAAAAGCTGAAGATATATTCAAATCACCATTTAAACACAGAAAAGCAGTTCATTGATAAAGATGGCTAACGTACATATTCAAGCCTAAATTACAAAAGGGCTAATGTAGTAAAGCCAAAATAGTACTAAAGCATACTAAAGCATTACTAAAAGGTAAAATAAAAGGCATGCAGAGCCTTCGAAGTCCCTTTAATTAACCCAAATATTCAAGTCCTCCAGGTTTAGCAAAGGTAAACTCTCAGCTTCCAAAGCGTCAAAAGACCCTCTTGAATGTAGCCTTCTAGCTATCCCTAATTTGCCGAACATATGGGATAAGAGTCGTCCGTAAGGAAGACAGAAGGGTTTGCCGTGACGAGAAGTCATTAAAGCTTCAGTAAGATGTTTGAAGATCGTGAGAGGAATGTTGATCTTCCGTTTCTACAAAGCATAAAGCATAAACTGGATGTCCCACATCATTAGGTTTTCCTGATTTTCCTTTCACGGGAGAAAGTTACCTACAAGTAGTTGGTGCCAGATTCTGCTTACAAATGCAGAAAAAGCATGGTTGGGACTAGCAAAAATACTCCTTAAAACGTCAAAAATGGTTTGGCTAAAAGGATCATCACAACGAGATCCAACGTTCTCACACCCCATCACTCTGGCAATGAGTTTTGCAGAGATAATGATGCGAGAACCACAAACTTCGGAGTGGATAGTGATCTTTCCCTCTTGATCCATCTGAGTAGATGCATTCATCCAGAAGTCTGCAAGCATGTTGGGGTACACTGGACCTTCCAGAATGGTAAGATAGTGTCACAGGTGTTGGCTGGCGAACATCTCGTCTAGATCAACGCCATGCTGGTGGAATTCATCAGGGGAAGGTTTGAACTCTTTATGAATGGCAGAAATAATGTTGTTAAAGGTTAGAGACATTGTTGCTGCAAAAGAGATAAGTGAAGAAGATGAAAGGTTAGTTGAAAGAGTTATGGGAAAGGTGTGAAACAATGACGGAGCAAAAAGGAGTTTATATAGAGATAACTTGCATTGGAGTTCGGTTACGCTTAGAAAGTTAGTGGGCCATGTGTTAATTTCCCTATGGGAAAATGTGTAGTCCGTCGTCCATTAGCCTTGGAAGTTGAAGTGCAATCATGCTAAAACTGCCATGCGCACGTCTTAATAAGACGTTTTAGAAAAGGTAAGTCATGGAACGTCAATGGAACGTCAAATCAAACGAAGTGACTGCGAAGGATAATTATATTGCGTATAGATGCTATCGTGGTAATTATGATGGCTAAAAATGTGAAATATAACAAATGAAAAATTATCCAAGGAAATAGTGTTCGTAATATTGCACAATAAAATTAGCCAAAAGAGTTATATTCATTAACATGTTCGATTACAAAAGAAGGGTCAACAATTTAAAGGTACTCTAAGTACTATTACAATAGACTAATGGCTAAAATCTTCAGGAAGATTGCTCTTCATAGTAGAGTACTGAGAGGCCAATATGGACAAATGCCGTTTGATCGTGGCTTTTTGCTTTTTTAGTTCTTCGATTTCTGGACCCAATTTCTGAGCCATTTCGACATGGAGAATGCCTGCTTGGACCACTTCATCTATTTCTTTTTGATTTAGTTGTTGAATCTCATCTCGGCGATCTTTTGCAACTTTCACTTTCCCTTGAAGGCGTTCAATTTCTTCCTCCCAAGACTTGATATTCGCCTCACAGGTCTTATATTCTTGGTGATATTTCGAACGTTCAAGCTCCAGAGTGTCAAATTTAATAGTTGATTCACTAGCAGCTTTCCATGAAGAGGTTTGAGTAGATACTTTCATGCTTAATTTTTGGTTAACCTCTTGTTTTCAAAGATTGTCTGATTGAAGTTGGTCGAGTAAGAGACCTAGCGAAACAATTACCTGTGAAACCTCGTCAGAGACATTGAGCAAGTCCACTTTCTTGAGAAGATTCTTCAGTCCAAAGCAGCTGGTGGCATCTTTTCTCAATACTTCAACAAGGTCAGTACCTAAAAACTTTTCCTTTATTTGGTGAAGGAGGTTTTGGTTGTCAGGTTCTGCACTGTTGTCTGTAGAGGTGGTCGAAGAGGCTCCGTCTGTGACAGAAAAAACACTCTTTGCATTTATCATAGCCTTGAGAAAGCTTGCAGGATTAGTAGTCTTGAGATGCTCTAATTCCGCTGAGGAGAGCACAGGGGGAGCATTGGTCGAAGTTGTTGCGTGAACAACGATCGTCCCAAAGGTTTAATTCTCCAATTTTTCTGGTTGAGGTTAACTGGAGGCTTCATCCCTAATTTCGTTCTCGGGGTTACTTTCCTCACTTCCCATAGATTGTTCAGCTTCTTCACCAGTATTAGATAGTTGAGGATTGTCTTCCATCTCAATATCTTGATCAATGACTGGGGATGAATCGTTTGAGCGAGTGCCTTCGGTATGGTCAAAGGAAGGGAACTTTGTAAAAGGTTCGTCATCTTCGAGAACTGGTGAGAGGATAGAGGAATTTCGCTGAAGAATACCTATCATGAAAATTATAGCATGTCAAGACGAAAGCTATGAAGAAAATTGTTGGTAAATATAAGGAATATAAGAGTATACCTTGAATATTATCAATATCGATAGAAAATCTGATGTTTTGAAATCATAGGTAGCAGTGCCTACGTCGTCCTAAAAATTCAGAAAAAATATAAACTCAGCATTAAAGGTTGAGATGAAGGGTGCAGTAAATTAGTAAAGGGTTAAATGGCTTTCCCCCCTATTAAATTTTTTTTTTGTCCTGGCCCCTTAACAAAAAAGATTCTGTTTTCAGACACCCCTATTCCATGTTATTCCATGTTTGGCTGACTGGACCTGGAGAATCTTGCTGACTGGGCACCATAATCCATGTTTGACTGCTGACGTGGCTGCTGCCATTGGAAAGCTTGAAAAATTGCAAATTAATAAGTTGCAAAACCTAAGATTCGAATCTAGGTCACTTAGGATACATTGCTGTAAGCTTACCACCAAAGCATGCATATTTTGTTGATTATAATTGCAAGCAATAGCTGAACTATTAAAAATAATACCCAAAATCTATAATTTCTTAACGTTAAAACTTTTTAACAATTCTTTTTAACTATATTAACCTTTTAACTATTTATAAACTAACATTTTAAACTAACTATTTTTTATAAACTAACATATTAACGTTTATTAACATTTTAATGTTTTTTACAAACTAACATTTTAATCTACCTATATATGTTAATAAAATAAAAACGTTAATAAAATAAAAACGTTAATAATTATAAAAATATTAATAAAATAAAAATGTTAATAAAATTTTTTTATAAATTTTTTAACATTTTAAAAAAACTGGGCAATTATTTTTAAAAAACGTTAATAATGTTTATAAAATGTTAAAAAAAGGTATAAAACGTTTTCAAAAAACCCGGGCAATAATTTTTTTAACAATATATATTTTTATTATTTTTCAAATTTGTATATATTATAAAAAATCTGGGCAATTAAAATAGTTATTAAAATATTTAAATGTATTTTAATTAACGGTTTTTTATAAAATATTTAAATATTAAAAATGTTTATTAAAATGTTAAAATCATTATTTAAAATTATTAATATATAATGTTTATATAAAATAGCTGTACATATAACATATTTTATATAATTATATTTTTTTAATAATTTTAATTAACATTTTATTTATATAATTATATAATTATAAAAAAAACGTTAATTAAATATTTAAAATACATTTATATAATTATATAAAAAAACGTTAAAATATTTTAAATACATTTAAACATAATTATAAAAAAAGTTAATTAAAAACGTTAATTAAATATTTTATAAAAAAACGTTAATTAAAATACTTTTAAACATTTTACAATTATATAATTATTAAATAATACAGCTTTTTTAATTTATATATTACTGAAAAAGTTAATTAAAAAACTAAATAAAATAATGGAGTATTATTGAAAAACTAAATAAAAGAATGGAGTATTATTGAAAAACTAAATACAGCTTTTTTAATTTATATATTATTGAAAAAGTTAATTAAAAAACTAATTAATATGTACAGCTTTTTTAATTGAAAAAGAATGGAATATTATTATTTAGAACTTTTTTGCAAATATAAATAACAAAACATGCATGGTTTGGTGGTAAGCTTATAGGAATGTAACATTAGTGACCTGGGTTCGAATCCCAAGTTTTGCAACTTATTAATTTGCAGTTTTTCAAGATTTCCAAATGCAGCAGCCACGTCATCCAAACAAGGATTTTGGCGCCCAGTCAGCAAGATTCTCTCAGCCCAGTCAGCCTAACATGGAATAGGGGGTGTCTGAAAACAGAATCTTTTTTGTTAAGGGGCCAGGACAAATTTTTTTTAATAGGGGGGAAAACCGAATCTCGCTACTATTGCAGGGGGTGAAAGCCATTTAACCCATTAGTAAAAGACAAGATTCGTTACCTTTGCTGGGATATTATCTGGGCACGAATTGTGACTTTCACCGACAGGAACGTTTCCAACTGTCTTTAGAGGCTGTTCGTCGGAAGATACTTTGTCACTTGAAGATGTAGGTTTCGAAGTCCCAGATCCTTTTCCCCTAGCTGAAGAGACGGTAGCTCTCTGTCTTTTCTTCATCGCTTGTCTAGTATGAGGGGGAGATCTATCCTCATCATCTTAAGCAAATGTGGCACTAGGAGTCGAAGCCTTCCGTTTGGGAGTTGGTGGAGGCTTAGTACTCTGGAAATATTTATGTCAAAGGCTTAAATACCATTAAGAATAAAGGAATAAATTAGGGGAGTAAGAGTACTTACTGCCAGCTTTTTGCCAGTATCTCTAGAGTCATCCCCACTTGCTTTTTTGCCTTTCGAAGCTGTAGCGGCCCTACGTGCAGCAACATCTTTGATACCTTTCTTTCGGCTCAGAGCTATAAGCAAGACAAAAACAAGTTAGTATAAAGACGAAGAGGGAGAATTCTAATCGAAAGATTATCCAATTCTCAACCTTCAGGAATTGGAGTCAGAACACTAACGTGCTCGAGACTTATATGAAGATGTCCTTTGAAATTATCCAAGGTATGCTTAGTCGGAACCACTCGTTCAGCGCGTTTTTTGGATTGTTCGCAAAGAATTTTGGGGACATTCCCACATACAAACCTGTCTGGAAAAGGAGGGCTTAAAGCCACACCAAAGTCAGATCTGGGTAGTGGAGGGAATTTTGGAGGATATAGTTTGAAAGCCACTTCATAACGTTGGTCAGGTCGAACGTATGTGGGCAGTTTCATATTATCCAATTTATTAGAAAAATTTTCACGTAAAGTAATTGCAGCTTCACGAACGGTCCGACTAAGATCGTTGGGTCTATAGATAGTTTCAAAGAATTTTTGGAAAGCTTGAATTTCTTGAATATGCGTCGAAGTACCTTTTTTGAAGCGCTCCTGCATGTTAGCAAAAGCCTCAGTTAGTTCTTACGAGAGACCAGTGACATTGAAGATCTGGTTGTCATAATATTCTGTCCACCACTGATGAAAGTCTATAGTGGAGTAAAAGGCAGGTTCGAAAGAGATGGGAGAAAGGGCCGTAATGCCAACATATCTGGCAATTTCGGACTCATAGTTGTCTTCAGATGAATGCATAGTATGCAGACACATATGGCACCTCTTGTTATACATATATTTGGGTTTGAGCTGAACCAGCCCAAATTGCCTCGATACAAGATTGGGTTGATAGCAGAGAAGGCAACAGTGGCTCTTTGTCATCCACAGTCGATGATACAACAGTTTAGGAGTAAGAAAAGCTTCCCAAACAGCTATTGATTCGGCCTGTTGATCTGGAGAAGGTGCAGGAAACCTTCACGTGAACCATTCGGGGCCTACTTCTCTTTTCACAAATGGAGCCATCGAAGGACTAAAATGATAGCGTTTAGCAAACATCATGATATATGCTCGAAAGGCTTCAGGTAATTTTCCTCCTTCTTCTAGAGGAGTTAGGTGAGTCAGTCTTGTCCCTTTGACTGTCCGGTTTCGAATGGCTGTGTCTTTTTCATCAACAACACCTTTATTCGGAAGGAAAGCTTCAAAGGTGGCATTAAGCCATAACTGCAGTAACTAAAAAGGTCCGGCGAAAAGTAGAGAAGATCCAGTCTTGAAGTTTTTGATGAAGTCCACTGATTCTCCAAGACCTTCGTAGAGGTACCCTAGGATTAGTTGGCTCAAGTTCAACTTTTTTTCCAGCGTTAATTTGATTGGCCATACAAAGATATCTATTGGCTACCTGAAGGGGCCTGGAACAAAAGACGCACCTCGAAAGCCAGAGTGCCAGAAATGCAATGTGCTCTTCGTCTGATACTTCATCAGTAGTTTTGTCATGATGTTTTATGGTGAATACGATATAAGTGGCTTTAATTTCACTAAACTGTATGGTATCGATATTCATATAATTGGGGTCAAAGACTTCCCCGGTTGGTCGAAGCCCTGTGATAGCGGCTATGTCAAAAAGAGTTGGGGTAACCATCCCACATGGGAGATGGAAAGTATTATGGGAAGCATCCCAGAAATACATATATACTACTAACATGGTTTGGTTGTATTCTAAGCCTGTTTTTGATAATTGAATTAAATCATAAATCCCTAATCCTTTCCAGAACGGAGCCTTTTTGGCTTCAACTTTAGCTAACCAAGCGTAATAAAGCTCAAGATCTATTGCTAGAGGGGTTGCCTTAAAAACCTCAAGAATGTTGGTCATGTATTCTAACCTAATTTTCTCTAGGACTGCAGCAGCTTCAATCGAAGCGCCTTCCCCGACGGTATTTTCAGCAAGGAGTGGTTTACCCTCTTTATCTATTTTGTTTTTACTAACTAAAGGCCTGGTCTTATAATAAACAGAAAATAATTTATTTTGAAGAGGATTCTCACAACCAGGTAGAGGGCCTATGAAAGCATGAGTTTTCTCAGAAAGAAGGAAAGGGATAATTACCTGGGAAGCATATATAGCTCGAGTTTCTTCCAGATTTGGCTCTGAAATGTATTGCTGATTTCCTACTTGTGTAGGGCGTTGGAGTTGTTGGACAGGTTGAAGAGCTTCTGTAGTTTCCGTTGATGGGTTTTGAATGGTGGAAGACGCCATGGTTAATCGCTTCAGAAATAGAGATGAAATAAAAGGGTTTTTTCTCTGCGTTTAGAGATGTTAAAGAATGATGGTGAATGAAGAAGAAGAAATCCTAAACGGTGAAGCCCCTATATTTAAAGGTTTAGTAATACTTTTCAAATCTCTATCTTATTTTTAATAAAATTAAAAAGACGCGCATCAGCAGCTGATTTACTCATCTGATGGTCGAACAGTTATTAGCCTTACTCCTAGTATCTAGGAGCAATGATCATGAGTAATGTTAAGACGTGGGAACGCACGTCCTGAAGGGAGGTTTTGAAAATGACAAGACGTCTTTGAAATAAAGGTCATAAATGATTATGACGTTATTCATAGTCTTGGAACTCAAAAGGTTACGAAGAGATCAAAATCTCATAATGACAAGAAATGCCCATTTCTCTTAATTTTCCGAAACAGGCGTTTATTGGGGGCAATTTGTTAGCTGGAGATTTCGAATGGCAAGTATATTCTTCAAAGAATTAAGTTTTGGAGAAAGAATGGCTTTGAATGGCTATTTTTGAGAATGTTATATATGTCGAAGATTCCTAAAATCGAAGCTGAATCGAGATGAATGATCTTCGAAACCTTGAGTGATCTTCGAAATGCAAAGAGTATTGAAACTTAAGGTATTTTGATACATTCTCACGAAAGACACGTTGTCACGAATCGAGTGAGGTTCAAGCGGGAAAGTTTGAAATTCGAAAGGTTCCGTTTGAATCAAGGAGGACAGGTGGAGCCCCAAGGATCACATGCATACGGGCAACGTGGCGTTTCGTTAGTGTAGGAACGTTAGGGTCGAGTTAGTATAAATAAGGGTCTTAGTGGTAGGATCCAGAGTGTTCATTTTGTACAAATTACTCACAAATCACTCAAGTATCAAGCATTAGAGAAAGAGTTTTTCGCTGGGAAATGTACGTGTAACACCAACACCTTACATATGTTTGTATTTCTATTATAAAATCGAAGTATCTTTAATTTCTTTTACTTTTACGTCAAGCCTTTTCATATCCGCAATTTACATTTCCTTTACATTCTCGTCGAAGTTTATTCATGTTTATCGTCTAACCAATTTATGTTTCGTTGCATCTTTACTTAGTTTTATTTTGCAAGTTGTTTATAGATTTATACCATCACATTACAAAAGAATAAAAACCAAGAGAACATGAACCAAATTATCATAAAAGACGACTTTTCGACACATGTCCTAGGATCAATCTAGTCGATCCTGCAAGTAACCAAGGTATATTCATAGTTTGGAGGACTAACGGTTGTTTACCGGAAATCACCGTAAACATCATCCACCAACAGAAATATAGTGCAGAAAGTGACTAAAACCAGTTTTCCTCTGCAAAATCCTGCAACACTATAATTTATAACATACCACCTCTAGAATACCACCAACAGAAATCGTCAACTGGTTGTAATTTATCTTGAATACTCTTTTGGATTTCTTTGTTTCATAGATATGGGATCTAATGATGTATATAGTCCAAGAATCTAGGAAAATTGGCAAGAACATATACACCACATGTCTCATAAAATAATCGCAAATAGTAATTAATTATTTTAAGTCTCAAGGAATCAACGGAATCAATGGAATGTAATTATCTTAGAATCTAGCATTCTTTTTCTTAAATAGTAATTAATTATCTTAGGTCTCAAAGAATCAATGGAATGCGTGTAATGTAACTCTATGTCATGTAAGAGTTCTTTTTATAATCTCAAGAACAAATATCGCTTGCTAAAAAAAGAATAATAATAGTATCGATAACTAATGCATTCAGACAAAATAATAACGTAATTTTGTCTAAATCATGATGTTTAATTTGTCTATGCCCAGGCTTTTCCTACAAGTAGGGGTGTACATGGGTTGGATCAACCCACAAAATCCAGTGAAACCCACCCAAAAAAATCCACAAAAGTGGGTTGGGTCGGGTAATTGGGTGGATATGGGTTTCAAAACTAAAAAACCATTAAAAAAATTGGGTTTCGGGTAAAACCCAACTCAAACCCAAAAGACCCATTGACCCACTAATCAAATATTTATTATTACAATTTTAATAATTTTGATGAATATTAACTTAGAAATTGTAATTTTAGTCTCTAAACATTTACTATTTTAGTGAACCATGACTTTAACTAATTTTGAATGTTTCACTTTTTGGTTATTTTAATTATAATACAATTTTATGTCATGCAACTTTAATTTGTTGTTAGTATTTTATGATAATTTTTATTAGTTAATATTATCATTTATTATTATATAATGCTAAAATATAGTAAAAATAGATTATCTAATTTTTTTAAGAAGATATAAATTTTGAGTAATTTTTATGAAAAAAATATGATGACTGATCATTTAATGTTAACAAGTAAATAAATTATTTGGACAACCCACTACCCAACCCAACCCAACCCGAAAATTAGTGGGTTTGCCCAAACCGACCCATTGATGTAACGGGTGGTTAATTTACCTCACCCAAACCGGCGTGTCTAATATGGGTTGGGTCTTGGGTTTGACCAAACCCAATCCAAACCGGCCCATGTACACCCCTACCTACAAGTACAAACTATCAAGAAGCTTCCAATATTCCTTCAAATAAATAATTCCTAGTAACACATACACTACGCATATGTTTGAGAAACGTGTAGTTAGATTTCTGAAGGCACCTGAACGGCAAATTGACCAGTTCCTCCAGCTGCATCAGTAACAAGGACCGTTTTTCCAGATTCCATTTGCCTTGCATTTGAAATAAACAAAAGCTTTTATCAGGACAGACAAATCAAGTAGAGGATTAACCAACCTTAAAATAATCTTCACGAATGGTAGTAAATTATGAAAAAGTTTGAATTTTGCCAATACAAGAAATGGCTAGAGTTTCAAATAATAGAAAATCAGGATACATCAGAAGCAAGGGCACAAGCAAATGATAACCAACCTTATCTAGAGCAATTGAAACTGTCAATCCTGATGCAAGCATGGCAACACCTTCTGGATGAAGGTAACAGATCAAACTACTCTCTTCCGATATATATTGACTTGCAAAGGATTTGTTGCAAAAGTGAAAATTAGGTTACAAAGAGAGGGTCTTTATATAGAGACCAGGGAAACATAAATAGACATAACATTTAATGATTAACTATTTCCTATGAAAGTTTGTCTGCCCTAGAGAATCTGTCTTTTGGCTTTCCAAGACTGCATTTAAATTTATCCAACAAAACTCCCCCATAAATTAAATGCTCCTTCGGTCAATTAATCCCAGCATTATCTTGCCTCTGTCGAATATCTCCTTCGACAATGGTTTTGTGAAAATATCTGCAGCTTGATCCTTGCTTGCCACATGCTTCAGTTCGACGCTTCCATTTTTCACATGTTCTCGAATGAAATGAAAACGTACGTCGATGTGTTTACTTCTTTCATGATTCACTGGATTCTTCGCCAGTTCGATTGCTGATTTGTTGTCAACTTGTACTATGGTTGCATTTTCCTGCTTCTGCTCTAACTCACATAACAATCTTCTAAGCCATATAGCATGGCATACACACCATGATGCAGCCACGTATTCTGCTTCGCATGTTGACAGTGTTACAATTGGTTGCTTCCTTGAGAGCCATGTGAAAGCAGTGTTTCTCATAAAGAATACATATCCTGATGTACTTTTTCGATCGTCTATATCTCCACACCAATCGCTGTCGGAGTAACCTGTTAGCTTGTAATCTTCTGCTTTTGAGTAAAACATTCCAAGTGACACAGTTCCTTGGATATAACGAAGAATTCTCTTCAAAGCTTTCCAGTGTGAGTGAACTGGTTCTTCCATAAATCGACTCAAGATTCCGACACTTAGAGAAAGATCTAGTCTAGTACATGTGAGATATCGAAGACTTCCGACCAAGCTTCGAAATTTGTTTGCTTCGACACGTTCCCCCCCATCAAATTTTGAAAGCTTGGCTCCTGGCTCCATTGGTGTCGAGATTGGATTGCAACCTTCCATTTTGAACCTCTTCAGAATGTCCTTTGCATATTTTTCTTGTGAGACAAAAATTCCAGTTTCTTCTTGTCGAACTTCCAGACCAAGAAAGAAGCTCATTCGACCTAAGTCCGTCATTTCAAATTCTCGTGTCATTCGACCTTTGAATTCTTCGATCATTTGATCACTGTTGCCTAGGAAAATCAAGTCGTCGACATAGAGTGCAACGAGCAGTATATCTCCTTTATACTTCTATACATATAGGGCATGTCCATAAGGACATTGTTGGAAACCATTCTTTTTGAAGTAAGTATCAATACGTGCACGAGGTGCCTGCTTTAATCCATAAAGTGCTTTCTTGAGTCTTAGCACTTTTCCTTCGCTTCCGTCTTTCATGTATCCTGGTGGTTGTTCGACATAGACTTCTTCTTCGAGCACACCATTCAAAAATGCTGATTTGACATCCATTTGAAATATTGGCCATTTGAGCTGAGCAGCTTGAGAAATCAGCAGTCGAATTGTCTCCATTCTTGCAACTGGTGCGAATACTTCGTCATAATCTATTCCTTCCTTCTGCCTGTATCCTTTTGCCACAAGTCGCGCCTTGTACCTTTCGACTTTTCCTTGAGCATTCATCTTTTTCTTAAACACCCACTTCACACTAATGGTTCGACTTCCTTTTGGTAACTCTGCTAGTTCCCAAGTTTTGTTGTGTTCGATAGCTTTAATTTCTTCGTCCATGGCATTCTTCCACTTCTCATATCTCCATGCTTCTTCGAAACTAATGTTTTCAGAATCTGCCAGTAGACACATAAGATGTACTTCTTCTGTATTATCATACAACTCTTGCAAGCTTCTCATTCTGGGCTGTGAGGATTCGTCTTCACTGTCAGAGTATTCAAACCTTGGTAATTGATTTTGGGTTGTTGGTATACCGACTGAGGGTTCTTCAGTTTCGACTATGTCTTCTGTCGAATTGTTCCAGTCCCACCTACTTGCTTCATTCACTCAAACATCTCTACTTACTACCACCTTTTTGTTTATGGGGTCGAATAACCTGTATCCTTTTGTTTTCTCATCATACCCAATTAATATATATTTCTGACTCTTGTCTTCAAGCTTCGTTCTTCGTTGATCTGGTACATGTGCATAAGCAACACTACCAAATACTTTAAAATGAGATACAGTCGGTTTCTGTCCACTCCACGCTTCTTGCGGTGTTCGATCTCCCAACTTTGAATGCGGACATCTATTTTGAAAATAGATTGAACATTGCACAGCTTCTGCCCAAAATTCCTTCGACATGTTCTTACTTTTGAGCATTGAACGAACCATGTCAAGGACTGTTCGATTTTTCCTTTCAGCAACCCCATTTTGTTGAGGTGAGTATGCTGCAGTTAGAAATCTCCTTATACCCTGCTCCTCGCAATACTTCATGAAAGCTGTCGAAGTATATTCTCCTCCTCTGTCAGAACGAAGTGCTTTGATGTGTCGATCAGTCGATTTTTCAACCATTACCTTGAACCCTTTGAATGCTTCGAATGCTTCAGATTTTTCTCTCAGGAAGTAGACCCAAGTCTTTCTTGAGAAATCATCGATGAAGGAAATGAAATACTTCTTCCCACTAAAGGATTCTGGAGTGATTGGTCCACAGATATCAGTGTGAATTAATTCAAGGATGTGCTTAGCATGATATTCTGCTTTCTTTTGAAAAGAAGTTCTCGCCTGCTTGCCAAAAACACAATTTTCACAAAATTTTCCTTCAAACTCCATGTTAGGCAATCCATGTACCATGTTTCTTCCCGCTAATCTCTTTAACCCAGCATGATGTAAGTGACCAAAACGTAGATGCCACAGAGTTGCTTGGTCTTCAGTGTCGATTTTCAAATATTTTTCTCGAACGCTTCTCAGATTCAGCTTGTACATTCGATTCCTTCCCATCTCAACTTGAGCAATTTGGTGCCCTGATTTATCCTTCAAATGCAGTATTCGATCCTTCATAAATATCGAATATCCCTTCTCTGTAAGTTGCCCCAGACTTAGAATATTTGCTTTTAAATTTGGTACATAATAAACATCTTGTATTTTTCCAGGTACGTTGTCTTTCTGCAAATAACAAATTGTTCCTTTGCCTTCGACCTTTACCTTCGACGCATCTCCAAAAGATACATGACCATCTTCAATTTTCTTTATTTCTTTGAATAGATGTTTGTGACCACACATATGATTACTTGCTCCTGAGTCAAGGTACCATATAGTGTTATCTTCTGTGTTTGTCTCCTTTTGGGTCATTAATAGGAATCCTTCGTTTGATTCTGTTTCTAGTGCGAAATTTGTTGTCTCTTCGACTTTCCTCCTGAATCGACAGTATTTTGCAAGGTGTCCCCCTTTTCCACAATTGTAGCAACTGTATGAGTTGCAATCCTTCGCAAAATGTCCATGTTTATTGCATTTGTAGCATTCGATGTTGGAGTTCGACCTGCCACCTCTATGACCACGTCCTCGACCACGCCAATTTTGTTGACTTGCCTGTCCTCTTTCGAAATTGTTGTTCTGATAGCTTCGACCACCATCTCGACCTCTATGACCACGTCCTCGACCACGCCAGTTTTGAGATAAAAGTGCCCTTTCATCTCTAGTGGATTCCTTTGTCTGTTCTGCATTATCAAGTGTCTCCTCCTTCTTTTGTATTTTGCGTTGTTCGTGTGCCTCAAGTGAACCAGCTACTTCTTCGACAGTGATTGTCGCAAGGTCCTTCAACTCCTCTATTGCACATACTATATTTTCGAATTTTTCAGTCAAAGATCTTAAAATCTTTTCGACAACTCGAGCATCGGTCATTGCTTCTCCATTTCGTTTCAGTTGATTTACAACTGTTTGCACACGCGTGATGTAGTCCGACACGGGCTCCGTCTCCTTCATCTTCATCCTTTCTAATTCTCCTCGAAGAGTTTGCAAACGAACTTGCTTGACTCTATTTGCTCCTCTGAACGCCGTCTCTAATGTATCCCACGCTTGCTTCGAAGTAGTTGAACCAGCAATCTTCTCAAAACCAGATTTGTCTACTGCTCTAAACAACATGTATAATGTCGTTTTGTCTTTCGACCGCGTCTCTTTCAACGCCTTGTTCTGGGCTGCTGTATTTCCCGTCGTGGTTTCTGGTTCTTCAAACCCTTCTTCTACAACCTCCCACACATCTAACGATCCAAGCAGCGCCTTCATCTGGATGCTCCAGTTCTCATAGTTTAATTTTGACAGTTGCGGCAATGGCATCTGGTTCATCATGTTTGCCATGCGCTCTGATACCAATTTGAAGGTAACAGATCAAACTACTCTCTTCCGATATATATTGACTTGCAAAGGATTTGTTGCAAAAGTGAAAATTAGGTTACAAAGAGAGGGTCTTTATATAGAGACCAGGGAAACATAAATAGACATAACATTTAATGATTAACTATTTCCTATGAAAGTTTGTCTGCCCTAGAGAATCTGTCTTTTGGCTTTCCAAGACTGCATTTAAATTTATCCAACACTGGATCTGGTCTAGGTATTGGAAGGGCGTATTTCTAAGGAATCTAACCCAAGTAAAAACACAACCTCATCAATAACTTACATCATAATAAGTATGACAATAGTGTTATCATCGTATCAACTTAATAATCGAAAATCTTGAGCTTTATAAAACGTGGTAGTTGGAAATACCAGTGAATATGTCACTGTAGGAAAGAAGAAAAATAACAATATGATAAACACTCCTCACCTCTGAATTCAGCATAACCTCCAAAAGTCATGAATGCACACGGTATGCCAACTTTCAAGTCAGTGATAGAGTCCCCCAACTGCTGCAATTATTCCCACAACCTAAAATATAAATGAAATTCAGCACACATATGAGTATAGGCATACTGCATCAAGTGATCAGCTTCATACATGAAATTTATGTTTGTGGATACATCATACCTCAAATCATGTATCGAATGGAAGAGATAACAGTAAGTTGTGCGGTTGATCGGAGGCGTGGAGGATGCCCGGTAGACCCGTCGCTGGTGTGTTGGGAGTTTGCATGTGTGGTGGCGGTTCGTCGGTGCTGTTCCGGCGTTACCTTTCGATGTGTGGCGACGGACTGCGCCGTTCGCGGCTGTTGGGGATTTCGTGGTGATCTCGCATGGGGAAGATGAATATGGCCGGCGTCGACATGTTTCCGGCGTGGAGGTGTGCTTGTAGCGGTTCATCAGCGGCGGAAGTTCTTGTGTCGATGGAACTTGAATTTGTCGGCGTCGTGGAAATCGAACGATGGTTAATACCTTATTTCCGATTTCATTTTCCTCTTCTCCACTATTTTGGGTTCGTGAAGATGAACATAGTGACAAAAGTATGGTTTGGTGGTGATGTTGGTGTTCCCGAGCGGCACGCTGAGTCAGAAGAAGGAAGAAATGATTTTAAGAATTAGAGTTTTTGTTTAAAAGGGGGAAAGATTTCACATCGGTTAAGTAAAAGGCCCGATGTAAAGGTCTATATATCAAATCGGTTGGTCCCTGGACTGATGTAAAGGCCAGATATAATAAACTTTTACTATTTACTAAACTACCACCGTGTTAAATATTTTTCATCAATGGACTTTTCACATCGGTGCAAATCTAGACCCGATGTGAAATCCTTTATAACAAAATTTCATTGAAGATAAATGTCTGATGTAAAATTCTCTGACAAATATTTTTCACATCATATATCTTGAAACCTGATGTAAAATCCTTTAATCAAATGTCTTATTTTTTTAATAATAATTAAATCAATATGTAAATAAGTCACACCCTCTTTTTTGTCAAAATAAATAGTACATAAATATACTTGTGAAATAAATTCGTAAGTATACTTTCGAAAACAATTAGAGGTTTCTTCACCTTATTTTATGACACAGAACTAGTATTTAACTATTTTATCACACATATTTATATCAAACATATCATTCAATCATGATAATAATCACAACAATTCCATCACCACATAAACACATTGTCACATTCAAGAATATATGCATACAATGTTACATTTCATCCACTTAATTAAATCGAGATTTAAAATAAAATCGGGTCACTCTCCATCTCACCAGATTACCACATAAAGCACTTAATTAGCTTCGCAACGCCAAAAACGGCACATAAATCGGACACACGGATCAAGAGATATGGATTTTAGGAAATTAAAATATTTTTAAAAAGCTTCAGTGGTAACCGGTTACCTAAATTGGAGTAGCCGGTTACTACACATGGCAATGGCAGTAACTATTTTTTTCAAAAACATTAAGTGGTAACCGGCTACCTTAATTCAAGTAACCGGTTACTGCCTAACAGACAACCAAAATCCCTATTCGTAACAGCGGCAACTCGTTACCTCAATCCTAGTAATCGGTTACTGCCTTCCAGACAGCAACAACAACACCAAAACCAATAGTGGTAACCGGTTACCACACCTCAAGTAACCGGTTACTTCTTACCTGCAACCCTAAAATCCACTTTTGACAGCAATTAAGCATTTCCAATTCAACCAATTTCGTCCCCAAACGAACACCACATACAAGCAGCACTAATTTACATGTTACAACACAATTCTAACACGTTTTAAACATCAATTAACAACATGCATCATCATCATCATCATTCAATTTCACCAAAATCATACAAGGTTATGCAATTTATCAAAACTCAACAACTCAAAACCTAACACATTTTAATCAAATCAAACAACACAATAATCAATCTTATTACCCATGAATACATAAGAGAGATTAATCGGAAGAGTCCCCCTTACCTTAGAGTTTGGTTTTTCCCCTTCCTATGCTCGTCAGCTATTTCACGTTCTTCTCCTTTCTTCAAATTTTGCTCTTTTGCTTCTATTTTTTCTTTTTCACAATCTTCTCTATTTTATGAAAAATAGTTAAACAATTACTAAGGCCCACTCACTTAGCACCCCCTTCTTACTAAACACAACATAAGGTCCATTTAGCATTCTTTCTCTATTTCCCAAAATCCAATTAATTAACTAATTCCAAATCATTAATTTAATTTCCAATTAGATTAATTTATGAAATTATGGGGTGTTATAACTCTCCCCCACTAAAAGAGTTTTCGTCCTCGAAAACATACCTCAAGCGAAAGTTCAGGATAGGAGTCCTTCATTTGACTCTCCAGCTCCCAAGTAACATTCCCACCTGCTGCTCCTCCCTAAGCTACTCAGACTAAAGCTATTTCTTTACCACGTAACTGCTTCAACTTTCGATCTTCGATTTTCATAGGTAAGGTCTCAACTGTCAAATTATCCTTCACCTACACATCATCCACTTGGATCGCATGAGACGGATCCGCAATGTATTTCCTCAACTGAGACACATGAAATACATCATGCAATTTCGCAAGCGTCGGTGGTAAAGCAATACGATAAGACACTTCTCCTAGTCTTTCAGTAATCTTAAATAGACCAATAAAACGCGACGTCAACTTATTTGACTTCAACGCTCGACCAACACCAGTCTTAGGAGTCACTCTCAGAAGCACATGATCTCCCTCTTGAAACTTAAGTGTTCTCCGCCTCTTATCATGATAGCTTTTCTGACGACTCTAAGAAGCTCTCATCTTCTCCTGAATCATCTTAATATTTTTTGTAGTCTCTTGAACAATCTCTGGTCCAATTACCGCACTATCACCAAATTCATACCAGCATAACGGTGTCCTACATCTCCTACCATACAAAGCTTCAAACGGAGCCATACCAATACTCGAATAAAAACTATTTTTATAGGTAAATTCAATAAACGGTAAATAACTATGCCATACACCACCTTTTTCCAACACACAAGCACGCAACAAATCTTCCAACGATTGAACCGTCCTCTTCGTTTGACCATCAGTCTGCGGATGATAAACATAACTCAATCTCAACTTCGTACCCAACACTTTCTGCAAACCTTCCTAGAATCTCGATGTAAACCCTGGATCTCTATCTGACACGATACTCGAAGGAATACCATGCAGACTCACTATCTTCTCAATATACAATTGAGATAACTTCTCCATAGGATAATTCATTCTCATCGGTATGAAGTGAGCAGACTTCGTTAATCGGTCCATAATAACCCAAATGGCTTCACAATTCTTAAAAGTCCTCAGCAAACCGGAAAAAAAATCCATGGATACGTTGTCCCACTTCCACTCCGGAATAAACAACGGTTGCATAGCTCCATACGGCTTCTGATGTTCAATCTTTGACTTATGGCAAGTCAAACAAGAGTAAAAAAATTCAACAATCTCTTTCTTCATTCTAGGCCACCAAAACAACTTCTTCAAATCATGATACATCTTGGTAGCACCAGGATGAATACTCAACCCGCTCCGGTGTCCTTCTACAAGAATATTTTTCTGAAGTTCGGCAATATTAGGAACACAAACCCGATCACCAAACCTCATTATACCATTCTCGTCAATTCTAAAATTACCTCCTTTGCCTTGGTTAATCAAAGTCAATCTATCAACCAACTCAACATCTGCTTTCTGACCTTCTCTAATCTCATCAAGAATACCACTTGTCAGCTTCAGCATACCCAATTTAACACTATTAGAAGTACCTTCACATACAAAACTTAAATCTCGGAATTGTTCAATCAAATCCAATTCCCGCACCATTAGCATAGACATATGTAAAAACTTCCTACTCAACGCATCAGAAACGACATTCGCTTTACCCGGATGGTAATTCAGTCCAAAATCATAATCTTTAAGAAATTATAACCATCTTCTCTGCCTCATATTAAGCTCTTTCTGATCAAAGAGATAATTTAGAGTCTTGTGATCGCTAAACACTTCAAACCTCGAACCATACAAATAATGTCTCCATATTTTCAATACAAAGACCACCACTGTCAATTCTAAATCATGAGTCGGATAATTCCTTTCATGCACTTTGAGTTGCCTCGACGCATACGCCACTACCTGTTGATTCTGCCTTAAAACATCACCTAATCCCATTAGTGAAGCATCACAATAAACCACAAAAGATTCCGCCGGATTCGGCAAAGTCAGAATAGGAGCTCTAGTTAACCTTCTCTTCAACTCTTGAAATCCTCGTTCACATTCCGAATCCCAAAATAAATGCTTGACCTTTTCTTGTCAACTTAGTTAACGATAATGCTAACTTCGAAAATCCTTCTATGAACTTTATGTAGTAACCTGCAAGACCAAGAAAAGTACGAATTTTGGAAACTGACTTCGGCGCTTCCCACAGAGATACCGCTTCTACTTTCGTCGGATC
Source organism: Vicia villosa (assembly GCF_029867415.1). Classification (NCBI taxonomy): domain Eukaryota; kingdom Viridiplantae; phylum Streptophyta; class Magnoliopsida; order Fabales; family Fabaceae; genus Vicia; species Vicia villosa. The sequence goes on from NC_081184.1 coordinate 88,041,078, forward strand.
AACCGCAATACCATTCTTGGAAATTACATGACCAAGAAAACTCACCTCACTTAACCAGAACTCTCACTTCGAAAATTTAGCATAAAGCTTATTCTCTTTCAACAATTCCAATACAATTCTAAGATGTTCCGCATGTTCTTCTTTGCTTTTGGAATATATCAGAATGTCATCAATAAACACCCTGACAAACTTATCAAGATAAGGATGAAAAATCCTATTCATATATTCCATAAAAACACCAGGTGCGTTAGTAACTCAAAATGGCATCACTGTATACTCGTAATGACCATACCTCGTTCTAAATGCAGTCTTCTGAATATCGTCCGTCTTCACACGAATCTGATGATACCCAGACCTCAAATCAATTTTGGTAAATACACATGCTCCAACCAGCTGATCCATCAAATTATCAATCCTCGGCAATGGATACCGATTCTTGATAGTAACCTTGTTCAGTTGTCTATAATCCACACACAGCCTCATCAAACCTTCCGTCTTCTTTACCAACAGCACTGACGCACCCCACGGCGACACACGAGGATGAATAAATTTCTTCTCCAGCAACTCTTCTAATTGACTCTTCAATTCAGCCAACTCAGATGCTGACATACGATAAGGCGCCATCGATACAGGACTAGTTCGAGGAATCAACTCAATAGGAAATTCCACTTCTCTCTCAGGTGGCAACTCTCTAACATCTTCTGGAAAAACTTTTGGAAGTTAACTACTCACCGCTTTTCCCTTCCCTTCCATTGAGGCAAATAATAAGAACATGGCAGCCCCATCTTTAACCGCTTCATTCACTTGCTTAGTAGTCATCACCAAATACTCAACGCTACCATCTCCAGGAAAGATCACACTGTCTTTGTAAAATAATTAATATGAACTCGGTTGAATTCCAACCAGTTCATTCCCAGAATAATGTCAAGTTGTTCTAGCGGAAGGCACACTAAGTCTATTCCGAACTCCCTACCAAAAATATCAATCAGAAAATTCAAGCAAGCAGACAAAGTAGTCAATGAACCCGACGCAGGAGTGTCAATAACCATACTTCCATTTCTATTAGATATTTCTAAATTCAATCTTTTAGCACAATCCAACGAAATAAACAAATGAGTTGCTCCAGTATCTATAATTGCAATTAAAGGCGTGTCATGGATGTACCTTTAATCAATCGATCATCAGGAGTAGTCTCTGACCCAGACAAAGCAAAAACCTTCCCACCAGATTGGTTCTTCTTTCGTTTTGTGCACTACGGACTGATATGGCCTTCTTCGCCATAGTTGTAAAAAGTCACGGTCTTCATCCTACAATCAGAAGCAATATGACCCGCCTTACCACACTTGAAGCAATATGACTAGCTTTGTGTAATGAATTTGAAGATTTCTCCCTCTAAATCTGTATGGTTGGCTGAGTGCTGGGGTTTAAGCTCAATCAAGTAGAGTTTCAGTGTGAAAACTCTACTGATTTTTAGTGAGAATGGAGAGCCTTTAGTGAGGTGAATGGTTTTTTCCTCTGAGTTCTTCTTTGTGGTGGCTGCCGATTTTTTTTCTCCCCCTCTTCTTAATGAAACAGTAAATATATAATGCTTGGGTTTGGGAATAATTCTAGGGTTGGATGGATGTTGTTTAGGTTTGGAAACAATTTGGGAAAATATGCAGTATGTCTTCATATAGCAGAGTTTTGCTTTTTTCTATTTCCTTGCTACTTTCTGATTTTTCCCATGTGCTTATGTTTACTCTTCATAAAGTTTGAATTTTCTGTTGCTTTCTTTGTCTCGAACCAAAGGTTGATGGGCCTGCTTAAACACATCCCTTGCTGATTTTTCTAGTTGTATTTGAATCATGTAATGGGCCTTTATGCTAATATTATTGTGGACTTTGTGATTCAAACATCTTTCATGACTTCTCCCTTTTTTTTTTTGATCCAAGGTTGTTGAATGGAAGGCAATGGAGTTTGGTGAAAGGAACTTGATTGGAACATGAAGGCCTCAATAGAAATTCAAGAGAAATCCATGGGAGGAATGTTTTAGAATCATGTGTATTTGAAGTGTATTTGGAGAAATTGTACTCTTCGACCTAGGCTTTAGGACTTAGAATTTTCTTTGTAATTCAAATGAATCCCTTTGGTAGATTGTTCCTCTAAAGAAAGACTTTTGTGAATGGATGTAATTTTGTATGGAATTTGACTTTTGAACCTTTGGTAATTTCGACTCAAAATAATTCATACAAATGCTTTCTTCAACTTGAACCTTTGAATTAAGTCTTGAGAATTTTGAACCTCGCTTTGCATTTCTTGAATTGACCATAAAATATACCTCGCTTTGAGGTAATTCATATGATTTTGATCTTGAAAATATCCTTAAAATGTTTTCATCTTATTAAAAGTGAACATCTAAGTTTTTGGACTTGCAAATGATGAATAAAGTTGAACTCTTTGTGATTCTTAAATGAAATTTGAAGTCTCGACGAACTCTAAGTAACTTGTATTCTAAAACATTCATGTAAATGAATCTTCCTATTTTGATTTGAATCAGGTTCTTTAAATCTTCAATTCCATGAAATTTCAAAACAAATTTCAACCGATTGACAAGTATCATCACAAAACGAAAGCCCTGATTCAATAATCCTCAGTCGTCTTGATGTAACCTTAAACACTCTGATCCAGAAATCTTGCATCCTGATGCTGATAAGAGAAGAATAGCCTTGTAGCTTGATGAAGAAGAAATCTCTAATAACCATAATTCAAAACTTTAATCCACACGGGTCACTTCTCTAGAGAAGGGCCAAATGATTCTGTCTTACTTGGTGAAAAAGTCTCTAAACCACCGTGAAACCCTAAATTGCACAAATGTCGTTCCTTTGAAATCATGCTTTGGTGAATGAATGGATGAATGATATGCCAATAATCTAATGGGATGAAATGCATAGGGCAAAAATTGGGGTATGACATTTGGATTTAAACTTATGACCTCAAATAGAAATTCAATGCGTGATTTTGTCATTTGAGAAGTAGTAAATTTTAGAAAATATACTCAGTTATCTAAGTATATTTAGTTGGACTGATTTGTGTGTGGTTAGAAATTTTAGTTCAAAATGATTTTTAATTCATATTTTTCAACACCAACCTTATGGATGCTTCTTGGACAAGAGTTGGTGATAGAAGAAGGCCGAAGCTGGTTAATAGAAAGGATGTAGCGCGTGGTGGTAATACGAAGGAGATTGCAACTACAACGTTTTTATTCACTGAGTTTGGAGTGAAGTGGAGAGCCAAAGATCTTTTTTTTGAGTTCAAGGAATTAGGTGACATCAATGAAGTTTTCATTCCTTCAACAAAGGATAAGGCTGGGAGGAGGTATGGTTTTGTCCGATTCTTCAAGGTCGAGGACGAAAGATTGTTGGCAACTAGGTTGGATAATATTTTTCTTGATGGAAGGAAGCTTTATGCCAACCTTCCAAAATTTGAGAGGAAAAGAAAGGAAGGTGGGGTTAATGGTCCTTGGATAAAGGAGCAGATTATGAAGTCAGGTTATGTCCCTAGGCAAGATGGTGTGTCAAAAGGGAAGTCAAAGTTTGTAGAGGAAGATAACAGATCTTTTGCGGAGGTCTCAAAGAACTGTGGTATAGAGACTCGTAAGGAGAAAGGGCTAGAACCCTTGAACTACACAGTTGATAAAGAAGAATATAAATTGTTGGAGACAAATTTCATAGGAATGGTCAAAAATTCAGGAGTGGCATATAATATAACAAATTTTCCACGGCGAGGGTATCTTTACCATCAGAGTGGTGCCTTTGGGAGCAAATCTAGTCTTATTGGAAGATCTTGTTAAAGGAGAAGTAGTGAACTTCATCAAAGAAAGGAAAAAATGGTAGGGGCAGTGGTTCAAGCTTTTTAGACCTTGGAACCCTAAAAACATTGATGAGGAGCGAATGGTGTGGATTAGATGCTCGGGTATCCCTTGCCACGCTTGGGGGATGCCTTTCTTCGAATTCATCTCAAAGAAGAAGGGAGTGTTAGTTGAATGTGATGAGGCTACTTTGATGAAGTTAAGGATGGATATGGCAAGAATATGTATTCGTACAAGATATATGGATATTATTAATGAGAGATTCTCAGTTATTATAGATGGAATTTCTTTTACTATTTTTTTGAAAGAAGAATCAGGTGGCCCTTTTATCCGATCGGTTGGAAGGAAGGAAGCTGAATCAGATTGCTCAAGTTTGTCTACCAGTCCGAATTTCAGCTCCGGTGAAGAGGAATTTGGGGAAGACAAGTGGGAAGATTACGAAGTTGTTGCAGAGTGCAGTAAAATTAATGATAATAGAAAGGAGATTGTGACATCCCATGTTGTGCAGAAAGTGAATGAGGCATGTGGTTTGGACAAAGGGCTTCATTCAAAGGACTGCTCATCATTTAAGGCCCCTTCCAGCTCTGTTCCCATAAAGGCAAAGTGTATTTTTTCTGAGCCTTTTCATTCTCCCAACGTGTCTAGGGGCAAGCAAGGCATAGACTGCACCATAGAGGCGGATTACTCAGAAGATTGGAGTGTTGTAGGAGAAATGGCTTTCCCTTAACTTGTGTCATCGGATCATAGATTAAATGGTGGGCCAGGGGAGTTACCTAAAATTGTTAATGGGTCGTGTCATGCTAAAAGCCATTTATCTTTTGATGAGGCCTGCAGGAAATTTTCTTTAAAAAAGCCCAAAAGAAGAAAACTAAAACAATTAACTGGTTTGGGGAAAAGGGTTGTTAATAACCCTTCTTTATATTCTAGAAAATTACCCAGGAAAAACAGGAGAAAACCTCGGCAGATAATCACTGCTCTAACGCGAGAGGAGAAGGGAGGAATGCCTAATGGTGGCGCATCGGAGCAGCCCCTGGAGGATGATAGTATATCAAGCGGTATGCTCTCTAATTGTAACTCTTTAACTGATTCTTAAGTGATGAGATGCAATAGGAGATTACTAAAGGATACCAATTCAGAAGTGGAGAAGAAAATTTGGGAGGCCATATCCAAATTAGGAGTTGTTAGTAGAGAGGATAGAAGTGATTATATTAAAATGGTTGAGGCGCTGGAAGTTAGAGATACAGAAGGAATGGAAAAAAAGAGGGCGGATATGTCAATGGTTCCATGAATATCCTTTCCTTTAATATCAGAGGAGGAGGTGTTGCTTCAAAGAGAAGGAGAATAAGTCACTTACTTCAGTCTGAGAAAATAGACATATGCTTTTTACATGAAACTAAAATACCTGTCTTTGAGGATTCTTTTGCGTGTTCTTTTTGGGGAAATAAGGAGGTGGAGTGAACGTCGAGTAATTCGATAGGAGTTTCTGGAGGCATGGTGATTTTATGGGAGAAGAACTCCCTTGAACTTAACTTTAGTTTCAGAGGCCAAGGGTTTGTAGGAATAAACATAAGATGGAAGGGTGGTGTTTATAACTTCGTTAACGTGTATGCTTCTTGTAACGCTAACAATAGGAGAGTTGTGTGGAGAAAGTTGATTGACAAAAGAACAAACATTAGCAATGAAGAGTGGTGTTTGGGAGGGGATTTCAACGAAGTATGTAGTAGAGAGGAACGTCTAGGTGTTGGAGAGACTTATAGTAAAAGAAATATGGAAGACTTCAAAGAGTGTTTTTAAGGAGATGGGTGTGATCGATGTCCCGTGTGTCGGAGGTAGATTCACTTGGTTCAAAGGTAAAGGTAAGGCTATGATTATACTAGATATATTCTTTCTCTCTAGTAAGTTGATTGAAGATTGGAGTGTTATCGATCAAAAAGTGTGTAGTAGAGATATTTCCGACCATTGTTCGATCCGGCTGAATTTGGGGAAGGTTGATTGGGGTCCCAAACCATTTAGGTTTAATAACTCTTGGTTTAAACATAATGGTTTCATACCGTTCATTAAGGAAGAGTGGAGAAAGATCAAGGTGGCCGGGCGAGGCGATTATGTGTTGTATGAAAAAAATTAAGCGTCTTAAAGATAGGATTAGAGATTGGAATCACACTACTTTTGGGTGGATTGACTTGAAAGTTTACAATCAAGTCAAAAAAATAAATGAATGGGATAGCTTGTTGATAGATATTCATGGCGAACAAGTTGATGGAATGGTGAAAGATAGAACTTTAGATACGATAAAGTTGTGGAATAATCTAAACTTGAAAGAAGACATGCTTAGATTGAAGTCGAGGAAGCTGTGGTTGAAGGAGGGTGATAAGAACACTCGTTTCTTTCATAACGCGATTGAGGAAAGAAATAGAAGGAATGCAATCAAGTTGTTAGAAGGGGTAAATGGGAGAGTGGAGGGTGTTCATGAGATAAAGGAGGAGATCAAAAATTACTTTGAGAATTGTTTCAAGGAGAGCAATGTTTCGTGTCCGGTTCCCGAAGGGATTGCCTTTAAATCGTTGAATGATATGGATAGGAAATGGATTGAAAGGCCGTTTTCGGAGGAATATGTAAAAGATACGGTTTGGTCTTGTGATGGCAATAAGAGTGCGAGTCCGGATGGTTACTCGTTTGATTTCTTCAAACAAACTTGGGAGGAGATCAAAGAATATGTGATTAGATTCGTGGAGGGCTTTTATGAGAAGGCAAAACTCACTAAGGCTTGTACGTCTTTATTCCTTAGTCTTATTCTTAAAGTTAAAAACCCTCAAGCACTACACGAATATAGACCTATATGTTTAGTTGGTAGCCTTCACAAGTTGTTATCAAAACTTCTTGTGGTAAGGCTTAAGATGGTTATAGGAAGCATTGCATCGGAAAACCAATTAGCCTTTGTCCCGGGAAGAAGCATTATAGACGGGTTTTGATGATTAACGAGATTAAGGATATGGCTTATCGCGAAAAGAGAAGTTGTGTTATTTTAAAAGTGGATTTTGAAAAGGCATACGATTGTGTGAGTTGGAACTTCTTGCGTTACCTTTTGCCAAAGATGGGGTTTGGAGGAAGATGGATAAGATGGATGGAAGGAATAATTTTTACCATTTCTATGTCGATTCTTATAAATCGTAACACTACTAAAGATTTTAAAGTAAATAGAGGTCTCCGTCAAGGAGATCCTATTTCGCCGTTCTTGTTTTTGTTAGTTACGTTGGCGTTATATTGTCCTATGGGTAAAGCGGTGGAGGAAGGGAATTTTAGGGGATTTAAGACAAATGAAGAAGAAATGAATTTGCTGCAATTCGCGGACGATACGATTATGGTGGCGGCGAATGGGAGTGATGAAAATCTTTGGAGCATGAAAGCGATTCTTAGAGGATTTGAATTGATGTGCGGTTTAAATATTAACTTCAACAAGAGTAATCTTTATGGTATTCATGTTGGAGATTTGTTCTTGAACGCGGCGCCAACCTTTTATCTTGTAACATTGCTAGCCTCCCGTTCAAATTTTTGGGAGTGAAAGTAGGAGATAGCCCGAGAAAATTATCTATGTGGAGGGATTTGATCAACTACATAAAAAAGAGATTGGCGAGTTGGAGAGGTAAACATCTTTCAATGGAGGGTAGAGTTATTTTGATCAATTTGGTTTTGAATGCAATTCCGTTTATACTTTATCTTTTTACAAGGCGCCTTCAAAAGTTGTTCGGGAGATTCAAAGTATCCAAAGTAATTTTCTATGGAAAGATAGTTAGTATAAGAGAACGATTCATTGGGTGAAATGGAGCAACGTTTGCAAAGATAAGGAGAGAGGTGGTCTTGGAGTAAAATACGCCGAGGTAACAAATATGGCGCTCTTGAATAAATGGAAGTGGAGAATTCTATCAGACAAAGAAGCGTTGTGGAGGAAAGTTCTTAGATATCGTTACGAAAACATTGAATTAAAGGTCAATATCGGAGGAAAATCGATGTTGTGTAACTATGACTCTATTTGGTGGAGGGATTTGTTGTTGGCTGATTATGATATTGTGCAGTAAATTAACAGTTTTGCCACTTCGATCCGCTGCAATGTAGGAAACGGTGTCGGAACGACGTTTTGGCATTCTATATGGCTCGGTAATAAGCCATTGAGGGATGTCTACCAAGTTTTTTTTGCGCAGGTTAGCAGTAAGTATATTTATGTGGCAGAAGCAGGGTGCTGGGATGGTTTGGAGTGGCATTGGAATACATAAGCTTTTTTGTAGCCTGCAACAGGGCCACTGATACGGCGCTGGCTGTAGCTTTCGTTAACAATTTGCAGCTGTACAAAATGGAGATACATGGCATGGATATATACGCGTGGAGACATAATCCAAATGGTATTTTTTCCGTCCACTCTTGTGTAGTAGCTCAAAATGAAAATAGAATTGCAACTGTTCTGATGACTCTGTTAAACTCGTTAAAAAATCTGTGGAACATAAAAGTTCCTCCATGGTTGCATATTTTCGTGTGGAGGTTGCTGCTTAATAGAATTCTGACTAAAGACCAATTGTTTAACCGAGGCATTCTATCGGATTATGGTGATCTTTGTTGAGTTTTTTGTGAGTCGGAGATGGAATCTTTATCACACTTATTCATGAATTGTACTTACTCGATGAACATTAGGAAGAAAGTATATGAATGGATGGGAATAGAGTTTGATTTCACTCTGGATGACATTGTGGATTTCCTCTATATATATATATATATATATATATATATATATATATATATATATATATATATATATATATATATATATATATATATATATATATATATATATATATATATATATATATGATATATTTATTATATTGTATTTGAGTTTTTGCAAATTGATTTTAATATCAATTGTTAAAACTAAAAATTGACTTGTCATAAGAGTATTATATGTTGTAAATAGAATTATTGTTTTATAAGTTTTATGAGAATATGTAAGTAGTTATTAGGTTAATATATATATATATATATATATATATATATATATATATATATATATATATATATATTATAATTAGAAATATAAATATTAGTTTATAAGTTTTATGACATTATGTAAATAGTTATTAAGTTAACATATTTTTTGTATATTTCGAGATTCAAACTTGTGATCTCAAGTATAATTTCTTTGTGATTTTTAACTATTAAAAAGTGAAGACACACTTTAGAAGATGTCACGTAGAATATAGAGTGATGTGACAAAAATAATTTTATACTGTAAAAATAACTAGTAAGAAACTCGTGCTGTCGCACGGGTCGTGTCTGGATTCACATTACACGTATCAATGACTAAATTGTTAAGCATGACAGCATATTTTCAGTTGGATAACATTAATATAGTAATAACTTATAATAATTTATCAAATTTTAATTCATGTGTTTGGAATATCAAGCATAATATAACTTATTTTGCAACTCATAAATATTTCAGTAGTTTCAATTATATACTAATAATATGTACCATCTTTTAAGCATTGATTCATATTTGTAATTAATCCTACAATTATTTTTATGACTTCAATTTTATAAAACAACAACAAAATAAATAGTTGAAAGATACACATTAAAATCATCAGTCAATAGTTGGTATCTCATATAAATAGTTGAAAGATACACATTAAAATGATCTGTCAAAAGCTGATATCTCATAGATATGTTCACATCTACCCGTCAATTAGACGAGTTAACAAACCCTAGTTGAATCTAAATGAGTTAATTATTAAAATTTATTAAACCTATTTGAGATATTAGCTCATTTTTTCAAACCTAAAATGTATGACAGCTCCACTAAATACTTAAAAATTTCTAAATTTAATGTATATTATTATAATATAAGAAAATATAATTTTTAATATGTTTCTATCATAATCGTCTCATTTTCTTTTATCATATACAAATATTTATAACCTTTTTTTAGTATAAATAATACAGTTTTATCAAAAAAAACATTAACATTTTTTTGATAAATTGAAATTTTAATATAATTTATTATATTTTAATAATAGTTTTAATTATAGTTAATATATTATTAAATTTTAAAAAGAAAAACTTAAATAAAACTTTGTAAATAAGTAAAATATTTATTTTAGTAATAAAGTCTATGTACAAACATCATAAACTGATTGTTTTGCATAAAAAAACATAACGTGTGAAATTGTATAGGTTGCAATTGTATTATGATAATTTTACACGTTATGTTTTTTTATGCAAAACAATCGATTTATGATGTTTGTACATAGAATTTATTACTAAAATAAATATTTTACTTATTTACAAAGTAAAATATATAGGTTACAAAATTTATTAAATCCTATTTATTAAACCTATATTTTCTGGATCTATTTCAATAGATCTAAAAACAACATATAAATATATTTTCATGTAGGAGAATAATAATTATTAAAATTTGGTGGAACAGAAATGCACCCAAAACTTTACCCTGTTTTCTTTCACATTCTTCACATTTCAATAGATCTAAAAACAACATATAAAAATATATAAAAATATTTTCATGTTGGTGAATAAAAATTATCAAAATTCGTTGGAATGCACCCATATCTTTACCCTGTTTTTCGTTCCCATTCTTCACAGCACTACAATGTAAATAAAAAACATATAGTTACCTTTGTAATTATATTTTCTGGATCTATTTCAATAGATCTATAAACAACATATAAAAATATCTTCATGTTGGTGAATAAAAATTATCAAAATTCGGTTGGAACAGAAATCACAATAGAAAACATAAACCACAGAAATCAACAGAAACAACCGAAATTGCATCTTGGGAAAGGATATTTTTGGTTGAAAATCGTTCCTTGGAAATAATATTTTTGGTTGAAAATCGTTCCAAATACTCAATGTAGCGGCTGACAGCTCATATTCTGCAGCCAAAATTAATGTTGCAGCGGCTGACTGCTCATATTCTGCAGCCAGTATTAATGTTGCAACATAATAAACGTGATAAGTGGGATAAGGATTTAGTGGGATATTAGGGTAATAAAAAAATTATAAATTCCAACAAAAAAATATAAGTGTGTCACATCAGCAGCATTTAATGTCAAATAAATATAAAGCAAAGATTAGACAAAAAGTCAATTATATCTCTTGTAATTAGATTAACTAACGAATCAGGACCAAGGGGCAATTCTTGGGGTTTGGGCTCTCATGTACGGAGAACACGGTCACGGTGGAGGAAGGTGGTCAATAGAGAAGGGTCGGGTATTCCGGGGGTTGGCGGCGAGATGGGACTCTCACCCAGTGGGGAGGAAGTTCAAAGAAGGAGAGCGGGATTCGTCAATTTCTGTTTACTTTTCTGAATTTCCCAATCGCATTAAGGCAGTAGATATCTTCGAGTTGTTCGGATGCAACAGAGAAATCGTGGAGGTAGCCATCTCCCCGCGGCTCAACAAGTTTGGGAAGAATTTTGGATTTGCACGTTTCAGAGGAGTAGTAGACGCCCGTTTGCTCGCGGTGAAACTCGATAACATCTTGATAGATGGGAGGAAAATACACGCGAATTTTCCTAGATTTGAGAGAGGAAGGGATTCGGTTATGTCTCAATGAGTGGGGGGAAGGCAACATGGGATTTAGAGGTTTTAGAAGGTTCTTCTAAGTAAGGCTAATGTTGATTCAGGTCAGAGAAGAGAGGGTTTATCTTTTGCAGGGGCGGTGAGGCAGGATATTGGGGTTTCATGAGTGGTGACCAAGCCTGTTGTTCTTGGTGATTTCAAATCTCTAAAGGAAGACAGGAAGAGATTTTCCAAAGCTTTCGTGGGAAGAGTCTGTATTCCTGGATCCTCCTACAATATACAATCTCATTTCGAAATTGAAGGGTACTACTCGGTGAAGGTCACCCCTTTGGGCGCTCATCTCTGTTTGCTGGAGGAAACAGAAGAGGGCTTTATATAGGGCTTGATTGGCGAAGGAGAGGTTTGGTGGAAAAAATGGTTCACGAACATCAGGAGATGGAAGGAAGACGAAGTAGACAACACCAGGGTGATGTGGATTAGGGCTTACGGTATCCCTTGCCATGGTTGGAACAAAGGCTTGTTCGAATATTTGGCTAACTCCATGGGTTCATTCATTTGTTTAGACGACAATACGGCAAATGGAGCTAAATCCGATGTTGCCAGTATTCTTGTGAGGGTACCGATTTCATTTTTCCTCAGCAATTTGGTGGTGACATTCATTGATGGTAAGGAATTTCTCATAACTTTAAGGGAGGAGTATTTTAGTCCTGTTGGTTTTGCGTCTGGGCTAGTATCCAAATCTAACTCCTCGTTACCTTCGTCGAAGTCGGTTAGCAGTTGGTCTGAGAGTTTTTCTGTTGGTCAGGGAGGTTTAGGGGGTGACGATTCTTCCGATAGCATAGCTGATTTTTCCTCGTACATTGGTGAACATTTAGTGGATCATGACTGTGATAAGAACAAAGAGGTAGATGAAATAAAGTGCAGGTTGGATCATGGTGCGGAGAAGGTTATCGTTAATCTGGTTTTCCCTGAAGTCAATACAGGTTCTGTTGGAGTCTTTGGTTCTGCCGTGGAAATGATGAAGGAGCAAGTGAAAGCTACGCCTAACTGTCTTATTCCTTGTATGTCGGTTTCTTCGACAGGGGACATGGACCTTTCTATCACCGATTCGGTTAAAGCAAAATATGTTTCAATAACTGCAAGGAGAAGAGCCCCTAAGATCCTTACATTCCACCATCTTTTTGAAATCGGAGGGAAGCGTGGTAAAAAGTCAAACCGGCCGAACTCGAAACTGAAAAGTTAGGGGAAATTATGCATTCATTCTGAGGCGATCTCGGGGCCAGCAGCAGCGACAAAATTGGTTCCGGTGTCTTCTGCTTCTATTTCTTGTGTCCTGCAAAGCAATAATTGCATCTTCCATGGGGACCAATCCGATTCATCTGCCATATGCAGGAACGATGGAAGAAAATGGAGTTATTTGAAGGATAACAAGGGAAGTTTTTTTAGGTCTGCGGTTATGGCTCTTGGGGTGGTTCAGCCGAATCTGGAAGAGGAAAGTGTCTCTAACAACAGTAAGGAGGTTCTGTCGGGGAAACACAACACGTTTAAATGATTATCGACTCTTTGAACGTGAGAGGGGGTGGTAGCTTATTGAAGAGGAGGAGGATTATTTCTATCATTACTAAAGGTAATGCCGACATTTTCGTTTTTCAGGAAACAAAGATTGTTTTGATGGAGGAGTTCATTGCGAATAGTTTTTGGAGGAAAGACGGCATCGGGTATTCTTATTCCAACTTGGTGGGGAGGTCAGGCGGTTTGATTACGTTATGGAAGGAAGATGCAGTATCCGTTCTTAACAGTTTTTTTGGAGATGGCTTCTTGGGGATAAAAACTGTTTGGCAGGGCGATGTGTTTTATGTTTTTAACATTTATTCTTCCTGTGATCTTCAATATAAAAAGTCTCTTTTGAAAGTTCTTCTTGACCTTAAAATAAATATGTAGATGGTGAGTGGATTTTTTGTGGGGACTTTACCGCCATCAAGAATAGTAGGGAAAGGAAAGGGAGGTCTCGGAATGAAAACGTTGTTGAGATCAAAGCTTTCGGGGATTTCATTGAAGATTGCAATTCAGTTGATGTTCCTTGTAAAGGCAAGCGTTTTTCGTGTTATAGTGGGGATGGAATGTCAATGAGTAGGCTTGATCGATTTCTTATTTCAGATTCTATTGTTAATAAATGGGGAGTGGTGGGGCAAAGTATATGTGCGAGAGACATTTCAGATCATTGTCCCGTTTGGATTGTCAAGGATAATGTAGATTGGGGTCCGAAACCATTCAAAGTCAACAATTAATGGTTCAATTTCAAATCTTTTATACCTTTTGTTGAGAAAACTTGGAAAAAGCGGTAGTGGAAGGGAGGAATGACTTTGTTCTCAAAGAAAAATTTCGTATTCTCAAAGGGAGCCTCAAATGGTAGAACGAAGAGGTGTTCGGGAAGATTGATTTGGAGGTTGAAGAGGAGGTGGCGGGTTTTAATAGGCGGGACGCTTTACTTGAGGAGTAGAATGTCGGGGGGAGGGATGAAATTGTTAAAGTTAGGAAAGAGGCATCTAGTCGATTTTGGTTGAATTTGAGAATCAAGGAGAACACGATCATTCAAAAATCTAGATTGGCATGGCTTAACGGAGGGGATTCCAATAGAGGATACTTTCACAAAGTGATGAAAGAAAGGAGGAGGTATAAGCACATCAGTCCCATAAACTCAAAGAGTGGCATGAGAGAAACGGTTTTGGAAGTTAAAGAGGAGGTTTTCTCTCACTTTTCTAGTAAATTTGTGGAAACGGAAAGGATTCGGTCTCGTTTGGAAGGTATATCATTCAAGAGGTTGAGTATGGAGGATAGTACTTCGTTAGATGCTCCTGAGGAAAGCGAGATCAAGGAAGCTATTTGGGGATGTGGGGGTTCTAAAACTCCGGGTCCGGACAGGTTTTCTTTTCTCTTCATAAGGAAGTGTTGGTTTATCTTCAAAGATGATTTCTCTCGTTTTTTCAATAGTTTTCATTCCGGTGGATTTCTTTCAAAGGCAATTACTTGTTCCTTCTTTTCTTTGATTCCGAAAACTCATAACCCTCTTAGTTTGGATGATTATAGACCAATTTGTTTAATTGGTTGTATGTATAAAGCAGTTTCCAATTTATTGGCGGGAAGATTGAAGCGTGTTTTGGATTCCATCATCTATCCTAATCAAAGTGCCTTTGTCTCGGGAAGGCAACTTCTTGATAGAGTTTTGATCACAAAAGAAGTGGTTGATTATGCTAAAAAAGAAGAGAGGAGTTGCATCCTTTTCAAGGTCGACTTCGAGAAGGTACACGGCAAAGTGAATTGGAATTTTCTTAGATTTTTGATGAAGGAAATGGGCTTCGGGGTTTCTTGGATGAGATGGATGGAGCTATTGATTTTTCAAAGTAGGATGTCGGTGCTTGTAAACGGGAGTCCAACTAAGGAATTTTCGGTGGAGAAAGGTTTGAGACAAGGCGATCCGCTACCCCCTTTTCTTTTTGTTCTAGTGGCGGAAGGCCTCATGGCTCTTGTCAAGAAAGCAATTGTTATATGGGAATATGAAGGATTTCTCATCAATGGTAAATGCTCGGTGGATATTCTTCAATTCGCGGACGACACTTTGTTGATAGGAGAAGGCGATTGGAAACAAATTTGGGCTATTAAGACCGTTTTGAAGGCGTTTGAAATGGTTTCCGGCCTTGGCATTAATTACCGTAAAAGCAAATTGATTGGAATCAACATTACTAATAATTTTTTGGAAGCGGCGTCCTCTCTTTTATCTTGTAAGGTGGAAGGTAAGGTGTTCTCCTTTCTCGGCATCCTAGTTGGGTTAAATCCTAAGAGAATCTCGACTTGGAATCCGTTATTGGAGAAGATTAAAAAGCGTCTCTCGAGTTGGAAGAATATGTTTCTCAATTTTGGGGGGAGGATTACTCTCCTTAAATCCATTTTATGTTCTCTATCTATTTTTATGATGTCTTTTTATAGGATGCCGGTGAAGATTGTCAAAGACATTACCAAACTTCAAAGTGATTTTTTGTGGGATGGAAAGAGTTATGTCTTCTGTGCGACAAAGGAGGGATAGGTATAAAGAGAATTGACGATTTCAACTTTGCTCTTCTCAATAAATGGAGGTGGAGGATTCTTCAAGGATCGGATTCTATTTGGCATAAGCTTCTTCGTGTTAGATACAGTGATATTCGCTTACAAGTTTTCATTGGTGGAGATTTTAACCTCGTTGGCTCTTCGTGCTCCACATGGTGGAAAGATATTTTATCTCTTGGGAAGAATATTTCCAAAGACGCCATTGCGAACAATTGCTCCTTCAAAGTTGGCAACGGTTTCAACACTTCATTTTGGCATTCCAAATGGATTCTTGAATCTCCTTTGAAGGATGTTTTTCCTTTTCTTTTTTCAATGTCTCGGATGAAGAACGTTTCGGTGGCTTGCATGGGGGTTGGAATGAAGGACATTGGATTTGAGGAGACTGTGGCATACCGCAAGGGCAGCGCACAACCCCGTCTCGGATACTGCTGCGCTGCTGTACAGTGAGCTGGACGGCTCTGTTTTGAGTTATCCGGACAGCATTGCGCTGCTGTATTGTGAGCTGAACGGCTCTATTTTGAGGAATCCGGACAACACCGATTCTGTCATGTGGGATGCGGGAAAAGATAGTACATTTTCTGTAAAGTCTTGCTATCTCTTCTATGCAGGTTTTTACACTCCTTATGGTCCGTATGGTAGACACTCCTTATAAGTTGGGTTAGTTAGGAATGGCATAATTTTTCGGAAGGATGCTTGGAGCGTTCTCAACATGGCTTGGAATATTAAGTCATTGATATGGAGATGGTCTTTTTGTGGAGAGATTACACATCCCAATTGCAACTTCTACGATTTTTGTAAAGACCCGATGTTTTTTCTTTCGTAGATTCAATTGGTTTGTAATTTCTTTTGTCGAGTTTATCTCGTTCTTGTGTAACAGGTTTTGAGAACCCTTAGTTCTCCATCTAATATATTTTGCTTACACAAAAAAAAAGTTAGACTTTTGATCAAAGGGCTTATCGTGTAATTTCCAGATGCTTTATTTTTTATATATTTATAATAGATAGAATTGCTAAACATAATTTTGTATTATTTAAATACAAATTCACATTCTACAAAACTTATTAGTAGTTAGTAGTGTCAACGAACCTTTTTCTAAACAAATAATTTTTTAAATAGACATAGAAACACTTAATTTCTCAAAAGAATAATTGGCAAATGTTATTGAGATGATTATTAGGTAATTGCCTGAGACAAAGGATAGAATATTAATATAAATCTCTTTGGGAAGAACTTTGCTGTCTAATATGATTTTCTACAAGTAAGAGTTATTCTTGCGGGTAAAGAATATCCAAATGATGATAAAAAAAAAAAAGAAAAACAACAACATTAGTCGTCCATTATTACATTGGTAGAACAAAAACAACGATATATGCAAATGGTGAATCAGGCATCAACCAACTGCACTAAGTCAACTTGATAATGAGTTAATTTTTTAGATATTTTCTTTTTTAAAAACTTCTTTAAAAGTATTTTCTATTTTCCTTTAAAAAATTTATATAAATTACTTTATTTTGAATATTTTAAAGCATAAAAATATTTTGAAAAATATTTAAAAAAAAAACAGTTTCTTAAATCTATAACAAACAGTGATTGTATATTGCTTACACAATTTATTTTTTGTAATTTCTTTTATATATATGACAAACATGTTAAATTATTTTTAATAATTTCTTAATACTTGAATAACATTTACGCATAATTACAAATACTATCAAATATGAAACGTAGAGAAAAAAATAAAATATTTAATTAAAAAGATAATTACTAAATTATAATATTTAGTAGAAATTCAAAAGAAAATAACTCTATAACAACCGTAATACATCTGACAACAAGGTTTACAGAAAGTCACAACCACAACGGTATCAGCAACAACCATCTGACTAGCTGCTTGTCTTCTTGCTGGTAATTTCCTCATTATTAAGGAAATCAAGCAAGACAGTACTCTTACATTTTGGACACTTAGGATCAATTTCTGGTAACATAACGTACATAAGACATCGAGTACAACCTACGAGAAGCATAGCTTTTGTTTCCTGAGCAGCATCACAAGACACACATGAACCTTCTGAGGAATGAACAACTTCTGTTGAAGAAGATTCATTTGACAGAACATCATCAAAAAATGACGAGGTTGTTGTCACTCTTGGTGGGGACAAACTCAGTCCCACTCCCAACAACGTTGGACTACTCCTTGCTCTTTTACTCATCTGTAAAAAAAAAATTGTATTTCAAACATATATGTTCAAAATAACACTATGCATGAACATATATAGGATAAAAATTTGACGGTAAGATATTTAATTAAATTAAATTGAATTAATTGGGTTGTTGATTGACAGTTAAAACTAACTAACACGTCATTAAAAACATTCACAAGCAAAGAGAGATGGTTAGATGTATTTAGTTAGGAGATTAGATGGAGTGGTTGAAAAAGGAGGACTAGGTTAGATGAGATGTTATGCTAGTGTAACAATCATAAATTAATATTAGAAATATTGGTATTTGAGGTTTTGAATTTGAGCAAATTGGGTGGTTATATATAATGAACTTTAATTGATGGTATAAGAGAAAAGCAATATATATAGGGAGGTGATTTATGGAATTTTAATGTGAAATTTATTTGTGTGTGAAAGTGGGGGAGAGGATGCGTATAGGTTTTTCAGTTCAACACCCCTGAAGAGGTTTCATTCTTTTATTCAAGATTTCTAAAAAGAGGTTTTAACTATAAGACCTAGTTAGGCCTAGTAGGTATAGGTATGACTATTTTAGGTTAAAGTATAATTTTCATCACTTACTATCTTTTACTAGATATTCATTTTAATCCTTTATATTATATATTTTTTAATTGTTTATCTTTCCATTTAACTATATTTGTTTCAATTTTTATTCTTTAAAACGCTATATAATGTCATTATTACGTATTCTATTAATTTTTATTTTTGATAAGATAGAGATATTATAGAACACTATTTGTTGTATAGAGATATTATAGAACACTATTTGTTGTTTAATGTGACTGCATTTCTCGAATATTTTATTTTTAGTGATGTCAAAATTAGATATTTAGAAGTAGAATGTATTGGACGGTATTCTCTTAGTCTAAGGTGTACTCTTGCATGAAAACGTTTTTATAATCATTCTAAAATTGTTCATATACATGTGGATCAGTTTTACAAGTCAAAAACATGGTTTTGAGTGAAAATGCATACCATAGGTCGATGCATGGCTCTTGGAAGTCGACCTCCACTGAGCAAGAAAAGGAAAACTCCATGAAAACACTTCTGCCAGGCATAGGTCGACGCACAAAAGTTGTAGGTCGATGTATAATCATGTGGCTGCGGAAAAGCTCTGGACGGCTTTTCTTGAAGATGTGCAGGCAGAGTTTCTGGACCTCCAGAAGGATTGCCTTGTTGCTGCTCCTGGTCCTGCTGGACTAGCTTTGGAGTATGTTGCTGGCATTTATTCACATCCTATTTCTGACTGGAAGCCTCTGGAAGAAGCTCCATTCATTGATGAAATGGAAGTGGATAATCCCTTGCCTCTGGTTGTCTGGACACCTTATCCGTTTTCAGTTCTGACTGGAGACTTCAAAACTCTGTTTGATTGGTTCCGGGAGAACCCTCTGGAAGAGTATCCTGATTTGGTGTATCCTCAGATTGAGTATCCTCCTCAAGAAGAACCTGAAGAAGAGCAACATGCTGAAGAGCAACAGGCTGAAGAAATTCCTGTTGAATTGGAACCAATTGCTGAAAATCAGATGATTGCAACTTCTGATGTTCCTACTTCCTCTGCTGGTCCTTCTACTTCTGTTTTGATGGAAACTCTGAAGGAACTCCAAGTGAATCAAGCTTCTGTGTTCAGTCATCTGGAAAAGCAAGATGAAACAAACGATGAATTTAGAACTTGGATGCAGAGACAAGAAGAATCCTCCAAGAAGCAAGTTGAAGACGCTGTTGAGATTAAGAACCTTCTGGCAGCTTTAGCCTCTAAGCTTAACCAGTCGTAGTCTGTGTCTTTGGGTCTTAGTTAGTTTTCTTTGTTTTTGCATCTGATTTGTTGCATCTGCTTTGTACTCCCTTCTGATTAATCAATGAAATATATTTCTTTCTTCACTCTGTGTCTTTCATCTGAATGTTTTATACTTTTTGATGTTATGACAAAAAGGGGGAGAAGCGTGCTAATTGAATTGATTTATAATATTAGTTGTTGGGCTTAAGTCTCAACATTCCTAACAATTATATTGCAAGTTTTCTGTCTCTGATAGTTTTGCAGGAATGTGATACTCTGAACAAAGCTCAAAAAGGGAGAAGCATATATGAAGAAAATCTCTTAAAGAGTTGAAGCAATCAAGCTTAATGATTTGATAGCTCTGATACAAGAAGTTTCAAGATCAAAAAGAAGCTATGCTCTGATACAAGAAGTTTCAAGCTCTGATAGCTCTGATACAAGCAAGCCTTCTTGATGATCTGATAAAGCCAAGTGCTCCTAAATAAAGATTCAAAGCTCTGAAGCTGTCCAATGGAAGTTCTGAAGTAAAGCTCTGAATCATCTGAAGTTTAAAGTTCAACGTGAAAGTCTCATCTGAAATAGAAAAATGCTCAGGGAAGTTTTTTATTTTATAAAATCTTCTAGTATTAATTTCAGGGGGGAGATTGTTAATCTCAGGGGGAGACATATTCACACACTCTGATTAATATGCTTTTATGCTATATCTGTGTATTGTCTTTTTCATCTGATATTCTGGATACAAATTCATATCAATTATGTATGTTTTTGCAATCATCAAAAAGGGGGAGATTGTTAGAACAAGAAATGTTATGATCAATATTCTTAGTTTTGATGATAACATTATATATGAATTTTGTATAAGAGAATGTGGTACTCTAATTATTCACGTTTTCCATTTCAGGAAAAGTATAAAAGAGTATGCACATAATCAGCGTTCAGAAGCTCTGACCCAGAAGATCTGGATGGCTTCATCAGAACATGGTCTGGGAGACATCAGAAGATGGTCCTGCAGAATTCAGAACATGATCTGGAAAGCATCAGAAGATGGCAGTCAGAAGCAAAGCTCTGAAGATCTGATGTTATCACGCTCCAAAGAACTTCTAAAGTCTGAAGATAAAAGTTGCATCTGCACCAAAGCTGAAGAGTCTGATATTCAAATGTCTATTCTACATATTCTGAGTTCAGAAGCAAGTACAAGGTGAAAAGGCTATAACGTCAAATCTCTGACTGACAAAAGGAACGTTAGAAGCTACAAAAGGCAAAGTCAGTAAAAGCAGCTGAAGCGTGGCTCGAGGTAGTTGACAAAAGAGTGAAACATTAAATGCAGCAGTGTACTATTCATGCAAAGCATTAAATGCTCCCAACAGTCAATTTTCCTCAACGCCTATATATAGAAGTTCTGATTCAGAAGCAGCATACAACTCTTGTGCAAAAGAACCAAAACGCTGTCAAACTGAAATCACACAAAATCTTGGAAGAACTTCATCTTCAACCTCACAACTTTGTAATATCTTAGCGAGTGTTAGAACTTAAACTTTAGAGAAAAATCACTTTGTGATTATAGCTTATTAAGAAGCATTTGAATCTCTTGTAACATTTATTTTTACATTGATTGTAAAAGGAAGTTCCTAGAGTGATCAAGTTGTGATTTGTAGACTCTAAAAGACTTAGAGGGTATCTAAGTGGAGAACCATTGTAATCAGTTTGATTAGTGGATTAAATCCTCAGTTGAGGTAAATCACCTTGTCAGGGGGTGGACTGGAGTAGTCTAGTTAACAACGAACAAGGATAAAAATAATTGTGTGATTTATTTTTATCTACCATTTTTAGAAGAAACCCTTATTCAATCCCCCCTTTCTAATTGTTTTTCACTCCTTTAGTTAGGGTATAAACAAATCCCGCGAGGAAACCACACAGTTAGGGTATACACAAATCCTGCGAGGAAACCAAACGGTTAGATAATGAATACAAACAAATCACACAAGTAGCCTTAGGTTTAAAGGCTTGCATGAAGCCCATAGGTAAGTACCCTCCCCACTGAAGTTTAGTTGGCTCAACCTGTCCTAAATAAAGATCAAGTTCTAGGGAGGTCATATCACAGATATTTCTCGAAAGCATTATCTCAGTCAGCGCTCGAATGGCTGATCGAAAACATCTTGAAAGATTGATCTCAATGAGTGTAGCTTCGAGTAAAAACCAACTTCGGTCAGGAATCCAAAGCCGGCCATCGCGCTACTTTCTAATAGGCCAAAGTTAAATTCAACTAAGATTCTAAGGGCGAATTAGTGCTAATGACACCACATGGTAGTCTAATGTCTCCTTGATCACATATAAGGGCAATCAGGACAAGCCAAAATGTCGCACTAATGGTGGCTACCAGATCAACCATATCGGGACAAGCCGTAAAGTCTCCTTAGTCTATTGCCACATACCTAAGGCATCTCGAGATTTGGGTTAGAATCTTTCACTCAGAAAAAATCCCAAGCAATACCCTTTAAGAATAAAGAAAACAAACAAACAATGGTGATCTAAGCTCTACGGTAAACCGTAAACCCCTCTTTTTAAAATAATCCCCAGCAGAGTCGCCAGTTCTGTAACACGGTGGGAGAACTTGTAACACCCTTCTAAACCCCACGGAAATTTATAAAATAATTTTCAGAGTAAAACATGAAAACAAGGGTGCCACAATTCAATTTAAAACAAATTATCATAAATTCGTTGTCATGCTTTCACTAAGGAACAATCTGTCATAATACATAAACATCTCATGTTTACACAGCGGAAAATTCATCATACGGATAAGCATAACATCATCTATGCAATATCCCACATAATTTAATACAATAACAACACGATAGAGTATCATCATAAACTCTAATCCAACGTTCCCCCAGTGTTGCAATATCAGAGCATGACACCTAACGCTACACTAATACACTGACTTATGAGCTAATCCTCACCAAGTCGAAAGCAGCTATCCTCAATCTGAAAATGTCAACAGTAAGGGTGAGTCTCATCATAGTTAACAAATGTTATTGCATCTTAAATAACAACACATCATAGTTATATCATTCACCCAATTTCATCATATTCAGATTATCAGGAACATCTATCGTTTACACAAACATCAACAGAACACGTCTTTCAAACAGACAATCATACTCAACATTAATTCAACAAAACACACAACCAACACATCATCAATATTTATAACACTGGAATACATCCAATCATGTTATAAAAGTATGCATATGTATGAACTGACACTATGCATGTGGTACCAACCTCATCAAATGGGAATAACCCATGACCGATCCAACATCATCAAAATACGGCCCTGCCAGCACAGATTCCACACAATGGGAATCATGGCCTTCACTGATCCAACACACCCTTATGGATACAGTATCATCAACGAACATGAATGAATGCAACATATACAACATACTATACCATCGTCAAGTCTAATGAGTAACATCATCAAATACCCATTTCATCATCATCATCATCATCATCAAAGTATGTTTATATACATTAGCATCATTCAAATATAATCAATCATCATCATCATCATTAAAGAACATACAAGTGTCCACATCAATCATCATCATCCAAAATAAGGACACACATGTATTCACATCATTTCAAAGCAAATCAGTCATCATCATACGACTCTAAACAAATCATCACATCATAATGTTTTTCAAAACAACATCTCATATTGTCACATTTCATCATATATGTCAACAATACATCATCCAATTAAACAAATCGTCACATGATTAATATTTCAACATATCATGTATTTAACACATCTCATCACATATATGTACAATACATCATACACCAAGAAATAAAATCATATTTAAAAATAATTGGATTCACACCTCATTTCATCATTTTAAAACATAGGCTATCTCATAAGATTCATCGTGTTCGAAACAGCACTAAAAACGGACCTACGGTTCGAAAGTTACACATCATTTAACTTTTCAAGAAAACAACTAACACTACAGCACGCGGCGCAACCAAGACTTCGCGGCGCGACCTGAAGCACACAAACACGTTCGCGGCGCCAACCTATGCACGCGGCGCGATGCGAGGAAAAAGTACGCCTCCGCGGCACCAACACTAGGACGCGGCGCGAACTGGCGATTTCACAGATTTTCGGGTCTGCGTCAGATCCTGCGATCTGACTCAATCTGAGTCCAAAACTGTCTCTAAACGTCATATAAAGGCAGTTAATCATCAATTGCATCATTATTCATCATCACACATCAAAACAACACATAATCAATCAATAATCCATGCAATTTTCATCAATTCATAACCTCCCTAAACCCGACATATAATCCAATTGACTCAACAACATCCCTAATCAATATTATTATCCAAGAATACGATAATAGATGATAACCGGAGAGTCCCCCCTTACCTTAGCCAAAGATTCTTGATTGGTCTCTCCCTCCATTGCTCCTCTTCACGTACCAGCTTCCCAATCCCTCATCTCCTCTGCTCTGCTTTTCACGTTCCTTTTCTTATTCTCAATTCCTTATTATTTTATAAAATAACCTTTTAATTGGAATAAAACTTTTACTAACATAACACCCCCTCATTCCTTAACCTCACACTTGGCCCAACACCATAAACCATCCTTTTCCAATTAATTCCCACAACCACCTATAATTCTAATTATTAATTAAATTTCCATTTAAATTAAAAATTAAAATATACGGGTGTTACAACTCTCCCCCACTAAAAGAGTTTTCGTCCTCGAAAACATACCTCAAGTAACCAGCTCGTATAAGAGTCCTCCACCTGACTCTTCAGCTCCCAATTAACATTACCATCGGTCAATCCTCAAAATCCATCTGACATCACCAACAGGGAACATGTTTCATACATTCAAATCCCAGTCCTTACGTCGCATTTGACCATCAAAAGTTGTACCACTCATTATATCTCTAAAAGGTTAACTACAATAGAACATTGAGGCATAACCTATACAATACACTCAACAACTGAGTAATACAATTACACAATCCATAGTATGATCACACTGATCAACACTGCAGTAATGCATTCCATCTACCAAACATACCAACCTTAGACACACTTTTCCATCTAAGTGATAATGTAATACTTACATTTTTCATCAACCACTTCCTTCAAGAAACTCAATACTCGTATTCTTATACCATTGAATTCCAATTATCTGACTCCTCTTAAGTCACACTAGTAATTATCCAACACGTTACATTCCGCTTTTTCCGCACTACTCTGACTACTCATCACAATCATCTATACCAAATAGATTTCTGAGTTTTACCCGATTCCGACTCTCTTTACTCATTCGTTTCAAGAATCATTCTTCATCATTCATGGTACCAATTTACCACTCAATAATACTTACTCGCACTCAAAAACAAATTCTTGAGTTTTTACATCTATTAAACATCCCGGCCATCGGAACGAGTGCACACAAGTAATTATAATCACGCTCATCAGTCTCAATACGACATTTCTTACAAAACAACTCAATTTGAGTTTCGCTCTTTTCTAAGAATTAAATCAATTTCTCTCTTCATTGAGTATAATTCCTCATTATATATGGAATCTATAATAACCCCTTAACAACAACACAAAATTATTACAACGTCATATAGCATCAACTCTTCGTTTTAATTTCGCCGGATACATACTCGTTAACTACGTACAACCGTAATAACATATTCATCATCTCGGCAATTATTCAAAAGAGTTATAATTTTTCGACACGACATCCTTACATCCACTGGATTCTAAATCCAACATATAGATCAACACATATGTTCTATGTAGGCTGCCGACATATTAATTCCTTTACTGCCCGCGAGTAGTACTCATAACACTACTCCACATCACACTTTCGCTGCGCGACTCTGATTACCCGTCTTAAGTCATCATCCACCATGTTGCACTCTTTCATATTCACTTCTTCATAAGTTCACACAACATAGTGAGTGATTATTCTCACGGCTTAGTATTCATCACATCTTAAACCATTAAGGTAACAAAACAAGCTTATCTCTTCTATATGATTCCATCTACTACCAACAAGAGATTTAGGGTGATCAAGTCCTAAATTTGTCAATATTAGTTGAAAATCATATTTAAGCATAAACCGTCGTTACTACATAATAGTGTCCCTTTCCGAGTTTGCACCCAAACTCATTAACATCGTCATGGTCCAATAATTCACTACGGTGTCCTTATAGAATATCCTTCTGAAGCTCAAAACATCAGTTACACAAATCCAATCACTCAACCTCATTACATCGTTTTCGTCGATTCTGAATTCACCGCCTTTACTTTGGTAATTCAAAGTCAACCTATCGATCAACTCAACATCATCTTTCTGACCTTCTCTAATCTCGTCAAGAATACCACTAGTCATCTTCTAGCATACTCAATCTAAAACTATTAGGAGTGCCTTCACATACTAACTCAAGTCTCTAAATTGTCCAATTAAATCCAACTCATTCATCATTAGCACCGACATTTTAAGGACTTCTTACATAACACAATAGCACAACATTTTCCTCATTAGGATGGTAATTCAAACCAAAATCCTAATCCAAAAATATATTCTAATCATCTCTACTGCCTCATATTAAGCCCTTTCTGATCAAAGAGGTACTTCAACTCTTATGATCACTAAACACACCAAGACAACATTCATAACTCGTGTTTTTAATCCAAATTCTATTACATCCTTCACGTCCAAATATCATCCCACTCGGAATCTCAACAAAGTCTTCCTCACGTCAACAAATGTTAGAAATTCCCTACAATTCTTCTTTTATACTTATCGTTATTTTGCCATCACAAATACGATTCCAAGGGTTCTAAAGTTTATCCCATCTTTACTACTAATGCACTCTTCACTAAAATTCATCGGCCCTCAAACCATCCTTATTACCGAACATCTCATCAACATCATGTTACACTCAATTTTGTTTCCAACAATCACGGTAGTAAGCATTCTCATTCAACAAGTTTCACGCTTCCATAACCGACTTCAGAACCTTTCCTCATAGGGTCACTCTACTGTATTTATAACTCTCCCATAAATTATAACACAATCCCTCCTCTTCGTAGGTTCAAACGGCACATCAATCCGACACTCGGAACTCAAGATATGAATTTTCCAATCATTGCCCGAAAAATGCAACACTGACATCATGCAGTGACACTCTATACGATATATCAAAAACTCCTCAATTGGTAAATTCAATTCTTAAAATTACTCCTCAACAAACCTGCTAATTGTTCCTTCGATCCCTTCAACACTGACACTGACATCCCGTGCAGTACCAATAAACAAGTCTAGTTATAAGAACAAGAGTAACCGTAACTTCGCCTCTTACCAACGTCATCCTGTCACAATTAATTATCTTACAGCTGTTGCAACCATTTTTATAACAAAGTTCATCTCATTAGCTTTCCGACGCTTCAAACGGAACTCAATTCGGGTGTCCAGAACTCCAGTTATGAATTTTCGAAGTTCCGCAGCTATTCAGCAATTTTCCTGCGTTTTGCTTACGAAAATCTCTCTCCAAAACTCATTCTCTTCAACTCTATCACATTCCAAACAGCCCCTTGTCGTATCTCTTCACTTCCAAACATCCTTATAACTTAAGCGACACATTCCCCCGCCGAAGTCCGCTTTCTGCAACATCACGACAACAATCCTCCTTGCAAACTCGTAACTGAACCTCTTCCGAGACGCAAGGCTACTCAACTGACAACTTCGCAGCACACCAGCAGAGCTGACACATCGCAACTCTCCAATCTCCTTCTCTTACAATAACTGTCAATTACCTCTAATCACCTTCCTTCAAGATGTTCCAACTCAATTCCCAGTGAAGTCTTAATTCCAAGTCACCTTCAACTCGGGAAACAACAAACTCCGACAACGCTCGCACTGTTTCCAACAACAGCCTACTGAATCAATCTTCTTCAACTGAAACATAACCGAGAAGCGAAGCTTCTCCCCCACTTGTTTCAATCCCACACCTGCAACAAACAACCAAGTACCGACAGTGATTCACTCACATGTCGCATACCAAGGAATAAAGATGCCGACAGTATTCAACCGTCTTGCAACTCAACTGACTCAACAATTGGCCGGACGGACCGACCTGCTCTGATACCACTATTGTAACACCCTTCTAAACCCCACGGAAATTTATAAAATAATTTTCAGAGTAAAACATGAAAACAAGGGTGCCACAATTCAATTTAAAACAAATTATCATAAATTCATTGTCATGCTTTCACTAAGGAACAATCTGTCATAATACATAAACATCTCATGTTTACACAGCGGAAAATTCATCATACGGATAAGCATAACATCATCTATGCAATATCCCACATAATTTAATACAATAACAACACGATAGAGTATCATCATAAACTCTAATCCAACGTTCCCCCAGTGTTGCAATATCAGAGCATGACACCTGACGCTACACTAATACACTGACTTATGAGCTAATCCTCACCAAGTCGAAAGCAGCTATCCTCAATCTGAAAATGTCAACAGTAAGGGTGAGTCTCATCACAGTTAACAAATGTTATTGCATCTTAAATAACAACACATCATAGTTATATCATTCACCCAATTTCATCATATTCAGATTATCAGGAACATCTATCGTTTACACAAACATCAACAGAACACGTCTTTCAAACAGACAATCATACTCAACATTAATTCAACAAAACACACAACCAACACATCATCAATATTTATAACACTGGAATACATCCAATCATGTTATAAAAGTATGCATATGTATGAACTGACACTATGCATGTGGTACCAACCTCATCAAATGGGAATAACCCATGACCGATCCAACATCATCAAGATACGGCCCTGCCAGCACAGATTCCACACAATGGGAATCATGCCCTTCACTGATCCAACACACCCTTATGGATACAGTATCATCAATGAACATGAATGAATGCAACATATACAACATACTATATCATCGTCAAGTCTAATGAGTAACATCATCAAATACCCATTTCATCATCATCATCATCATCAAAGTATGTTTATATACATTAGCATCATTCAAATATAATCAATCATCATCATCATCATTAAAGAACATACAAGTGTCCACATCAATCATCATCATCCAAAATAAGGACACACATGTATTCACATCATTTCAAAGCAAATCAGTCATCATCATACGACTCTAAACAAATCATCACATCATAATGTTTTTCAAAACAACATCTCATATTGTCACATTTCATCATATATGTCAACAATACATCATCCAATTAAACAAATCGTCACATGATTAATATTTCAACATATCATGTATTTAACACATCTCATCACATATATGTACAATACATCATACACCAAGAAATAAAATCATATTTAAAAATAATTGGATTCACACCTCATTTCATCATTTTAAAACATAGGCTATCTCATAAGATTCATCGTGTTCGAAACGGCACTAAAAACGGACCTACTGTTCGAAAGTTACACATCATTTAACTTTTCAAGAAAACAACTAACGCTACAGCATGCGGCGCAACCAAGACTTCGCGGCGCGACCTGAAGCACACAAACACGTTCGCGGCGCCAACCTATGCACGCGGCGCGATGCGAGGAAAAAGTACGCCTTCGCGGCGCCAACACTAGGACGCGGCGCGAACTGGCGATTTCACAGATTTTCGGGTCTGCGTCAGATCCTGCGATCTGACTCAATCTGAGTCCAAAACTGACTCTAAACATCATATACAGGCAGTTAATCATCAATTGCATCATTATTCATCATCACACATCAAAACAACACATAATCAATCAATAATCCATGCAATTTTCATCAATTCATAACCTCCCTAAACCCGACATATAATCCAATTGACTCAACAACATCCCTAATCAATATTATTATCCAAGAATACGATAATAGATGATAACCGGAGAGTCCCCCCTTACCTTAGCCAAAGATTCTTGATTGGTCTCTCCCTCCATTGCTCCTCTTCACGTACCAGCTTCCCAATCCCTCATCTCCTCTGCTCTGCTTTTCACGTTCCTTTTCTTATTCTCAATTCCTTATTATTTTATAAAATAACCTTTTAATTGGAATAAAATTTTTACTAACATAACACCCCCTCATTCCTTAACCTCACACTTGGCCCAACACCATAAACCATCCTTTTCCAATTAATTCCCACAACCACCTATAATTCTAATTATTAATTAAATTTCCATTTAAATTAAAAATTAAAATATACGGGTGTTACAGAACTGACTTTTTATTTTCGCAAGCAAACAATGTTGCGGTGAGCAAGAGTCGCCACCGACTTTTATTTTATCCAATAACTCGGAAGGGCAAAAAGAACAGAAAATACCTTTTAAGAGAAACAGGCTCGGGGGGTAGATTATGAAAAAGGAAGGTGTTAGCATCCTTTTTATCTGTAGTTATCTACGGGCTCTTAATTTTCTTAGCTCATGTTTGTTTGTTTGTTTTAAAAAAAAGAGTTTAAGGACTTTAGCTTAAAAGCGTAGCCTTAGTATTTGAAAAGAGAGGTGCGAAAATCTTTTTCTTAATTGAGCAAGCAAATTAGGAACACTACCCCAAGTTTAGTCTTTTTTTATGCTTTTTGCTCTCCTAAGAGAGATAGGGCTATCCTTACCATTCGGGGTAGGTAGTCCCATTGATTGGATGTACGGGACAATCGAAGGGTCATCGGAGGTCGTTGAAGGCAACAAGTAGAGGTACCTTTAGCAAATTCGAAGGGACAATCATCTTTCGTAGGCAACGATTCGAGGGACTAGATCATGTATTCGTAGGCAACAATTCGAGGGTCATCGAGGGACCATGATCTTTGATGATTTTTTGTTTATCGAGGGACATTTGCTATTTGGTACCTCCATATTCGAGGGACATGACCTTTATTCGTAAGGAAACCAAGAGGGGCGTACCCTATGGGTGAGTATGTGAGAAGTGTTTGTTTTCAGAATATTTCATCTTTTCAGTTAGTGATCTAGATCGAAATTAATTTCTTTTCATGCCCTAAATTACTAACACACATAAGCATATAATATCATACAGGAAAGTAAAGAGAGAAAGTAAAGGAATGAATAACTAATATACACAAAGACTTGTGAATATCCACAAAATAGTCCAAGTCCTCAAAGAAGGTAGTGCCTCGCAATCAAAAGAAAATGTTAGTAACAAGCCATACAATAATAGATGAGAAATTAACAAAAGACATCTTTTAAATAAAAAAGAAAAAGAAGAAGTCAAATTCTGAAGAGAAATTAAAGTTAAAACAAGACAATATTATTTTTTTGATATAAAATAAATAATAAAAAAAACAACCAATTTAAATAAAACTAATTAAACAATATAGTACTTTTTGAATTTTTAGTATAAAATCTAATTATCTAATCATGTTTATTTTTTTGGATTTTGATATATTTATTAAGAAAGGAGATTAAATGCAAATAGTAATAGAAAAATAATAATAAAACTAAAAAACACTAAAATGGGGGTGTAGTTCAATAATGGGGGTGTAGTTCACGCAGCATAATGATGAGAATTCGCTGGGCCTTGTATCATCATGGGCCCCAAACATTTCAAAAATCTGCCAAGCCAAAATGGGGGTAAAAACGCTGAACCACAGGGTGCTGAATAGTAATTCGTTGGACCAAGCCCAAGATCCACTAGAACAAACTAACCCTAATACTCAATAAGACCATCCGCCCCCTGTTCTTCTTTCTCACGTGAACACTCCCTCCTCTCTGTTCTGTTCTCGTTCCAATTCACACATCAAACAAACCAAATGAACAAAAAAAAGTATCACACTCTCTTCTTTTATGCTAACAGATAAGACCAGTGAATTTGTACATTCAACACCAGCAAATAAACGCTTTTCTTACTTTGATCTCCATGGCATTTTCTTTTCCATATCAGAACAAAGCAAACTAACACTTCATCGCGGTGAGTTGAATTCGTGATGCTCGGTGATGGATGTGTCTCGGTGCATTACCGTGGATTCAGGCGATGGTTCTCTTTGTGTGGGGATGTCACGGCTGAAGATTTGTAATGGCTTCGATTCCGATTTCAGTTTCGAGTCTCTTCTTCGTCTATCTCTCTGTTCTTTAGCTTCGATTTTCTTTAATTCTCGTCCTCTTTGTTTCTGCAAAAGAAATAAACAGTAGAAACTGAACCAGACATAGTGAACTTGTGTTACCATTTAATGGTGATGTTGTATGTTATAATGAATCTATTTGGATCTGCAGGTTTATGATCTTGTTAGTGAGATGCTTCTCGTTTCATGGTGTTAGTGTTAATTTTGTTGCTGTATGCATATGAAGCTGTTATCAAATTCATGATGAAGGATTAACAACTCAAAATGGCAATGCTTCTAAAGATAAACTTGTAATTTCCGGAGAAGTCTTGTAATTAAACTAACAACTAATATGTGTAATATAGAAAATTTACATGAATACAACTATACTATAACATAGATCCAGGAAATCACAATGGTAAAGTTATTTAAGGAATCTCACCGAAAAAAAAATGTTAGCTTTTTTTTTTTTTTTTTTAAGATATGAGAAGATACTTAACGATAGCATATGATTAAGTCGAAACAATTGGGCCATTGACAAAGTATGTTCAATTAGTATGAAAAATATACAAAGTGTTCTGGCCTGGGCCGAGTAGACCCAGCTCCTCTCACTAGCCGAGCAGGCCCAATTCATTAGGCCCACTTACTGGGTAACCGTCAAGGAGTTATCCACGCGCGAAGACCACGCGTCACGCAGCGAGGGATTCGGTCAACCACCTCCGAACCCTACGCTATGATCATCCAGAACGTGGGTCACCTGCTGACTCAGCCCTAGCACAAGGACGTTCTGGCAGTTTCCTAGCACGTGGGCCTCCAATTAGATTTGGCCCAATTAGGAAACCTTGGCCCAGCGCTGGGGGCTATAAATACCCTCTCTCACCAGAGGGTCAGGTATTCTATTCTATTCACTCTCAACCCTCATTCTCTGATAGCTACTAACTTAAGCATCGGAGGACCTTGCAGGTACCCCCCATCTTGCTCTCCAAGCCAGATTCTGCTGCCTTGACGATTCTTCTGATCAGGTACGATCAGTGGCGCCGTCTGTGGGAATCTTGCTCCCCCTTCTTTAACAAAGATCAAAGCATAACCTTTCACGATCGTCATGGCTAACAACAACAACATCCCAAGCTCCGATCCCTTCCTCCTGGAACATCTGATCGAAGATTCCACCCGCGAGGTGACGAATCGTCGTCGGCAAGAGGACCGCAACATGCTCTTGCCGGACAGAGAAGGCCGAGACATGAGACCTCGCAACCTAGGAGGCAGCGGGTCCAGAACATCCAGCAGCTGCAGGGCCTCCAACAGGTTCAGAATGTCGAACAAAACCCTCCCGAAGGACACGTTCAGAACGGGGAAGACGAGCAGGCCCGAACCCACAATGGGCCTGAACACCCCCAGAATGAGAATGAGACCGACGCCAGAGACGGGCACGCTGCTTCCTCATTCACCCACACCTCCAACAGGCAAAGAGCCCGTCATGTAGAAGAGGAGGAACCGCTCAACATCCCCGAGGATACTGACCTCATCACTGTCCGCCTGCTCAAAGAACTGCAAAAGACGAACAGCCTCCTCCGACTTCAGGACGACCGTATCCACGAGCTGGAAAGGAAGCGACGGTACCTCTCCCCTCCGCGGAGACATTACCGGTCGCGCTCCTATTCCTCCTCGCGCTCACCTCCGAGGAGACACCGTCGGCGTTCCCCATCTTCTTCACGCTCGCCACCTAGAAGACACCGCCGCCGGAGATCATATTCCCGCTCTCCACCAACAAAGAGCAGGAAGAATCAGAGACCAGAGGCCACTGAAGCAAGAAGCCTCTCCCCCGAGCAGGGTCATCGGGGCCCCTCCAAGGCTGTGCTGAAACCCCGCGAGTGCCCCTCTCCTCGGGATAATCGCGTCAGCCCCAACAATGACCAGGGGAGACCCCGGCGAGGAAGACATTCAACTTCACCAAGACCGAGCGACGAAGAGGACTTCCGCAGCCCTTTGTCCGAGAACATCCGAAGAGCCCGCCTCCCTCGAGGGATGGAAAAACCCCCGGCGTTGGACCAATATGATGGAACCACCGACCCCGACGACCATATTCGGAGCATCGAAGCGGTCATGGACTACCACGTCGTCAAGGGCTCTATCAAGTGCCGCATCTTCCCGACCACCCTCAAGAAGGGAGCAATGACTTGGTACAGAAACCTTCGGCCCAACTCCATCCATTCCTGGACCGACCTCAAGGAACTCTTCTTGAGCCATTTCACAGCCTCCCGACGACAACCGAAATCAGAGGCCAACCTCGAGGCCGTGATACAAGGGCCCAACGAACCTCTTCGGGATTACCTCGACAGGTTCAACAAGGAGGCCGTCCAAGTACAAACAGAAGACTACATGAAGAGATACCTCTTAGAACGAGGACTTCTCCCCGGCAGTGACTTCAAGAAGGCCATCAAGATTGAAAAGGTCCACTCCATGAACGCCCTCCTCCGCAAAGCTCAAGCTTTCATCGTGTTCGAGGAAGGAGAGGCTGCTGCCATCAAAGCCTCGCGAGGCACTGACGCCGCTCGCAGCTCAAACTATGAGCACCCAGGCTCGAAGAGAGGGCATGAAAAAAGGAAAGATGACAGATCTCTCGACATCAAAGAGCGCCGAGGACCATCTGGTCGCTTCAATGACTACACCCCTCTGAACACCTCGCGGGAGAGGAT
Organism: Vicia villosa; assembly: GCF_029867415.1. NCBI lineage: Eukaryota > Viridiplantae > Streptophyta > Magnoliopsida > Fabales > Fabaceae > Vicia > Vicia villosa. Next base: position 88,075,484 of record NC_081184.1, read on the forward strand.
CCTGGCCGAATGCCAAAACACCGACTTCAAGAAATCAAACATCAGGCCCCCAAAGTCGAACCCCGCAAGGCCGGGAACCGACAAATCAAAGTATTGCAAATACCATAAAAGTCACGGCCATCTGACCGAGGAATGCATCCATCTCAAAGATGCCATTGAAACACTGATCAAGGAGGGTCGCCTTTCGAGATACACAAAGAAAGGGGAACCTTCCCGAAGGGACGACCACAGAAACTCTGACGAAGGGAATTCACCGGACAACAGGCCCCTACAAGTAGCACTGTCCGTCACTCGCCCAGAGGATTTCATGCCATCAGCCGGGTTCCTCACCGCACTCAGCAAATGGGAAATTTTCCCATTCACCATGGTCGTTTCCAACGGCGGGGATCCAGGCTCCCTCACCATCAGTTCAGTCAAGAGAAAGTTCGATGAGTTGCTCAGCGCCAACGCGGACCTCGGCCCTACGCTGCGGAAGTTCCGGGGAAAGTCAGAACCAATCACTTTCTACCTGGAAGAACTGCCCGACGGAGCTCCAAACGCCACAATCCCCCTGCTCGTCCGAGCTAGAATGGCGAATTTCGACGTCCGACGGGTCTTGGTCGACGAAGGCAGCTCAGTCGACATCATGTACTCCCACCTCTTCCAGACACTCCAGCTGGACGACTCACATCTCACTCCCTATGTGGGTTCGGACCTCCAAGGTTTCAACGGAGCTACCACCAAACCATGGGGTTACGTCGAGCTGATTGTCACCTTCGGAGAAGGGGAAGCCTCCAGGCAAGTCAAAACCAGATTCTTGGTGATCGACTGCAAAACCCTGTACAATTGCATTATCGGGCGCCCTACTCTAGCCGAGCTAACCGCCGTGCCCTCCACTGTCCACCTAAAGATGAAGTTTTACACGAGGACAGGACGAGTGGCCACCATCAACGCCGATATCGAAGCTGCTAGGAGAATCTTTGACGGCTCCGTCAAGGGACTAGAACTGATCGCCCCTCCGACCAACTCCAACAAAAAGCCAAGAGCCGAAGACAAACATCCTCGAGAAGACCAGCATCAGAAAACCAACGTCAGCTCAGTCGACCTTGATGCACGGTTTACAGAGGAAGAACTGAAGATCGGGGAAGAAACGCAATCAAAGGCAACTCATCCCGTCCGACCAATCCCCGACGGAGATTTCGAGCTGGTCCCCTTGGGCGACAACCCCGACAAAGCGGTAAAGATCGGCAAGGGCATCCCAGATCTACCAAGGAAGCAGCTCATAGCCTGCCTTCGGGCCAATGCAGACTTGTTCGCCTGGAGCGCCGCAGAAATGCCCGGACTCGACCCCGAGGTCGCCTGCCACCACCTCTCCATCAATCCAGCCGCGAAGGCCGTAGTTCAACGTAGGCGTCGGCAGTCTCCCGAGAAAGCGGAGGCTGCCGAGAAAGCTGTAAAAGACCTCCTAGAGGCAAATTTTATTTCCGAGGCCAAATATTCAACTTGGCTCTCAAACGTTGTACTTGTTAAGAAATCTAATGGAAAATGGAGAATGTGTGTTGATTATACTGATCTTAACCGGGCATGTCCAAAAGACGCCTATCCTTTACCTAACATTGATAGACTGGTCGACAACTCGGCCGGCTATAAACTATTGTCTTTTATGGATGCTTATTCAGGTTACAACCAGATCCCCATGGCGAGGAGCGACAAGCAGTGCACAGCGTTTATGACAGAGTCGGGCAACTATTACTACAACGTAATGCCCTTCGGCCTCAAAAACGTCGGGTCCACGTATCAACGGATGATGAACAAAGTGTTCCGAGGAGAGATCGGCGACACCCTCGAGGTATATATGGACGACATGATCGTCAAATCTCGAGAGGACGCCAACTACACCTCCCATCTCGAGCGGGTGTTCGAGCGGGCCAGATCCTGCAAGATGCGCTTCAACCCGGAGAAGTGCACCTTCGGCGTCCGAGCAGGCAAATTCCTCGGTTTCTATTTGACCGAACGAGGAATAGAAGCCAACCCGGATAAATGCCGAGCATTCTCTGAACTACCCACTCCTAACAATAAAAAATCCATCCAAGTCTTGAACGGGATGCTCACCGCACTATCGCGTTTCGTCGCGAAATCCGCCCAACACGCCCTCCCTTTCTTTAAACTGCTACGAAAAGAAGCGACCTTTGAATGGTCCGAGGAATGCGAACGAGCACTTTCACACCTCAAACAAGTGCTCTCCAAACCGCCCGTCCTTTCTCGACCCAATAACAACGAGCCTCTATATCTGTACTTAGCCGTTTCAAACGAGGCAGTCAGCGCGGCTCTGATCCGAGAAAACGAAAACGGGCAAAAGCCCGTATATTTCACCAGCAAAGCCCTGCAAGGGCCCGAGATGCGATACCAACAGATCGAGAAAGTCGCCATGGCCCTAGTGATAGCGGCTAGAAGGCTGCGGTACTATTTCCTCGCCCACACCATCTTCGTCCGAACAGATCAACCCATCAAGCAGCTCCTCAGCCGACCAGATATGGCTGGCAGAATGCTGAGGTGGTCCCTCGAGCTATCGGAGTTCGACATACAGTACGAAAACAGGAAGGCGTTAAAAGCTCAGGCCTTGGCAGACTTCATGGCAGAGATGACCTCGATGGCCGACTCCCCGGATCCAACCAGGAACAAATGGACCATTTACGTAGATGGCGCCTCAAGCAATTCGGGAAGCGGGGCAGGAATTATCTTAGAAAACGACGAAGGACTCATCATCGAAGTATCTTTAGTCCTATCTTTCAACACGTCGAACAACCAGGCCGAATACGAAGCCCTCCTTGCAGGCCTGAGACTTGCCGAGGATGTGGGCGCACGTGAGGTCAAGATCTACATAGACTCCCAACTCGTCGCCTCCCACATCAGCGGCGATTACCAAGCCAAAAACGACGTACTCGCCGAGTACCTCATGCTCGTTAAGGATAAGATGAAAAAATTCATCAAAGCAGAAGTCGAGCATATCCCCCGAGAACACAATTCGCGTGCCGACATATTATCCAAACTTGCGAGCACGAGAAAGAAAGGAGGAAACAAGTCGGTCATCCAAGAAATCCTACCCAGGCCAAGCATAGGCGAAAACGCGCGGGCTCTACAAATATTCGCTATCGGGGACGACCATTGCTGGATGACCCCAGTATATAACTTCCTCACGAAAGACGAACTTCCCGCTGAGGCAAAGGAAGCTTCAGCGATCAAAAGACGAGCATGTTCGTATACTATCATCGAAAACAAACTATACCGACGAGGCTTCTCCATCCCTCTCCTCAAATGCGTCGACGCTTCGCAAGCACTTGAGGTACTCCAAGAGCTTCACGAAGGGATCAACGGCCAACACCTCGGCGGACGATCACTGGCGAGGAAAGCCCTCAGAGCCGGCTACTATTGGCCGACCATGCAGCAAGATGCCAAAGAATACGTCCAGAAATGCGATAAATGTCAGCGACACGCCGACATGCACCTGGCGCCCCCGAACGAGCTCAAATCTCTCTCCTCGCCTTGGCCTTTCTCCACGTGGGGAATGGACCTCCTCGGACCTTTCCCGGTCGGGTCTTACCAAAATAAATACCTAGTGGTCGCTGTGGATTACTTCACGAAATGGATAGAAGCCGAAGCGCTCGCCAAAATCACGTCCCAAAACGTACTCCGCTTTTATAAGCGGAACATACTCGCTCGGTTTGGGGTGCCACAGGCGATCATAACCGATAACGGCACCCAGTTCACGGACAAAAAGTTCCAAGAGTTCGTAACCAAACTCGGGACGAAACAGCACTTCACTTCAGTCGAACACCCTCAAACGAACGGACAAGCTAAAGCCGCCAACCGGGTCATTCTCCGTTGACTAAAGAGAAGGTTGGGCGAGGCGAAAAAGGCTTGGGTCGAAGAGTTACACAGCGTCCTCTGGGCGTACAGGACGACCCCACACTCAACCACAGGCGAAACACCGTTCAGGTTAACCTATGACACCGAAGCCGTGATCCCCGTGGAGATCCGAGAACCATCTCGGCGAACTGAGTCACCTCTCGAGGAGGAATTCAATGACGAAGCTTTGAGAGAAGAGCTCGACATGGTCGAGGAAATCCGAACAGGATCCTCCCTCCAAGAAGCGAAACTGAAACAGCAGATAGCCTTACGCCATAGCAGTAAAGTTATCAAACGCGGATTCGAAATCGGAGACTTGGTTCTCCGCAGAAACATGAAAGATTCGCGCGAGGGCAAACTAGCCCCGAACTGGGAAGGTCCGTACCGAGTCTACGATAAAACCGAAAATGGTGCATATTACCTCGAAAACCTTCTCGGCGAAAAACTTGCTCGACCTTGGAACGCTGAAAAACTCAGACGCTACTACAGTTAGAAACAACCTAACGCTACCCGGCCGCTCGTAGCGAACGCGAGGAAAGACTGGGCAAGGACTCACGCCATGGTACAAGCGCGTATGCTCCACGACAGCTTCAGTCGGATAACCCCTATCAGGAGACAAAGCCGACTACGCGGCGGGCCTTACACACAGACCCTCCGCGGAAGTACCTGCACGGCAGAACCCCAGCTCGCGATGGGATCGTTCACACCGCGAGCACCTGGCCCCGACCGCAGCCTCGAGCTCGCTTATAGCGCACACCTGCTCTGCGCACCCGGACCGTTCCCCACACGCCCGGGCCATAAACCTCGGCCGAGCACAAGCATAAATATTCAACGATAAAATCAGATAAGCACAAATAAACATTGGAGCATAAAACGCAGAACAATATTAAAAACCGATCGAACTGGCCGGGGATATCCAAATATTACAAAAATTATCCGGGCATCGCCCAACTAACTATTTCGGCACGCAGGCCACAAAACATTGGCACGCAGGCCACAAAACGGTGGGCACGCAGGCCACTATCAAGAAACTGGTTAGACATCACCATCCTCCTCCTCAGCACTGTCGTCCTCACCCTGGGGCTCCTGCCCATCTTCCCAGTCTTCGAACTCCGGATTTGACTCAATCCGTCCGTCCACAACCTTATTGTACGGACCGATGCCTTTCGTCACCAAGCGCGGATTGAGGACTTTCAGCTGATCCACTGCGGCTTTAAATCCAACCCCCAGAGTAGCGACACAATCGACCTCCAGCTCCCTCACCTTGCCCAGAAGCTGGGAGCGGGTCACCAAGGCCTTCTCGTCTTCATCCTCCTCGGCAGAAGGGAGATGAGACCTCTCTAACTCAGCAATTCGCTCACGGAGCCTTTCTCCCTCAGCCTCCAAAGTCCTGACTTTGTTCCGCTCTTTGCAGAGGTCTTCGACGATGCCGCTCTGAACCTCATACTTATCCTTGTACTGTTCAAACTCATGCTCCAGCTCATCATATTTGGTCTGCAGAGCATCATAGTCCTTCTGAGGGCAGACCCTCTGGGCATTGAGGGCCAAGGCCAGGGCGGCCACCCTCATCATCCCTTCAAGATCCTCGGACAAGTCCTTATCCCGGGCCGCCCGATCACGCCTGACTATATGCCTCACCTCCTCACGCTCCAGCAACACATTTCTCTTTGAGAAGATCCCCCTATGCAGAGTACATGAGGGCAGCACAATGTCCTCCTCGGACGGGTTGTCATTGATAAGGGGGCGAAGTTCTGGAGTCCCCTCGTTCTTTTGTTTTTTCCCGGCCGGAGAACTTCCCGAAGTCGTCCCAACCGACGAAGGGGAGCCACCGTCAGGCGCACCCGCAGCAGTCGCCTTGACCTCCTCGACCCGCGATCGCTTCACGGTAAGCTTGACGGGCCCCTTGGTCTTTGCCCTCATCTTCACAATCTTGTCATGCAGGTCGGCCATTTTTCCTGCAAAATAAAGAGTTAGAACCGAAAGGATATTATTCGAACAAGAAATAGTTATCTCACCTAACAAAATTATCGCATCCCCGTAACTCCCACACTCGAGGATGGCTTTTGTGTTGATATGCCGAGGCTCCAGCATAGGACCTCCATCTTCCTCGACTAAGGGATCCCCGTTGGGATAGGTACATACCGCCCGTCTAAACCCGTCCACGAAAGAAGCGAGCCTCTGATACCCCCCCATATCGCGCTCATTGAGATCCTCATCACGGAAGATGTAATAGTCGGTCCCATGCTCGAAATGGTCAAGCTGCCACTCCAACGGGAACCGAGCAGCTGGGCCCACTCTCCTCACCCCATCCTCAATATACTCGCGTTCCTCGAACAAATAATTCTCGGCCTCAGGAGTGAGCGGCTTAATTATAAAATACCGACTCTTGAAATGCTTTATAGAGTCCTGGTAAATGGCGAACAGCTTCTTCGGCTGCTTAAAAGACACCCAACTCCACTTGCCGTCCGGATCGCGCAACCTCTGCAAATGAAACACTCTGAAGAAAAGAGGCAGGGTCGCTTCGACCTCCAAGTACCCACATACGACTTCGAAGGCTCTTAAGAACGCTTAAGCGTTGGGATGAAGCTGAGACGGGCACAGGCGCAACCAACTGAAGACACTCCGTTGCAAATGAGTGAAGGGCAGACGGAGACTAGCCTCCTTAAAGACGAACTCATACATTGCGAAACGGAGACCAGGTAATTGCGAGCAGATCCTCTGATGAGATTTAGGCACAAAGGCGCCCCAAGAAGGCTCCTCGTCCTGGTCAAGGTCCTCGATGAGGTTAAAGGCTTCCTTAGGACGACTCGAGAAGCGCGACGCAATCGTCCTCAGAGCAACGGCCACCCATTCCTCAAGTTTCCTCGGGGAAGTCTCGACGACGGGAACACCGTCGTCCTGCAAGCAACCAACAGCTTCATCCCCGTCTGATATGTTGAAGGCGACATCGTCTTTGTTCTCGTCGGCCATTTACCTGAAAAGCAGAGGAAACAGTGAATTCGACTGGTCAAATCCACCCTTCCACCGCAAGTCAAGTGAAAGGGCGAGGAAAAGAGACGAGGAAAGAATTCCACCCCCTCGGATACCGACGAACCAAATTAGAAGCACCCGCAAAGTAAAATCGCCACGAACAGCGATGGACGGCAGGTGCATCTGGCTCTCCGGAAAACTCACACCCTAACTAAGGCACGCCGTCCCCTTCGCTCGTCTCATGCAAATTATTCTTTACTAAATCTAAAGACTGGACGTCTAATTCAACTATTCCTGTCCCGCTCACTCAAATCTTACTCGGCAAACGCATGAAAGAAATAACGATCTCCTATGGCTACTCGGCAAACTCATGAAGCTTGCTCGACACACTCATCAATCCTGCCCGCCGCACTCGAAGCTAAAACATAAAACTTAAATAAAAGCAAGGAGGAGACGAGGAACTTACTTGAAGTAGCAGAGGAAAGATGTGCGAGACGAAGAGGAGAGCTGTGAGCGAGTCTTGTAAGTTTGCAAAATGTTAAGTGACGAATGAATGGTCTTCTCGCTCTTTATATAGGGAAAGGAGGCCAAAGGGTGTCATGATAGCCTAGGAAGCCTAGGAGACGCCATCATTGATTACACCCCCAAGGCAGCTCCATCCACGAAAAGATGCCACGTCACGAAACAACTTTGGAAACCCAAACGGCGCAGTCTGCATTTATGCCTAAAAACGGCGCTGCAATGATGACAGTCTCCACAACTGCCACCTGTCAGCCACACTCTGACAAGAAGCAACCAAGCATATCAAGAGGAAAGCAAGGGATAGCCGTCTCCTCGACTAGTCTTCGAGGACACCATCCGACCACCCTTGGCTCTTATACCCAGCGGCAACCTCTTCATCCGCAGACTTAGTCGTACGACGAGATCCCAGTTGACGACCAATATCCGTACTCTTGCTCGGCCAGCCTCTTGGCTAAAGTCATCACTCTCACAAGACTAATGACTTGGGGGGCTCCTGTTCTGGCCTGGGCCGAGCAAGCCCAGCTCCTCTCACTAGCCGAGCACGCCCAATTCATTAGGCCCACTTACTGGGTAACCGTTAAGGAGTTATCGACGCGCGAAGACCACGCGTCACGCAGCGAGGGATTCGGTCAACCACCTCCGAACTCTATGCTATGATCATCCAGAACGTGGGTCACCTGCTGACTCAGCCCTAGCACAAGGACGTTCTGGCAGTTTCCTAGCACGTGGGCCTCCAATTAGATTTGGCCCAATTAGGAAACCTTGGCCCAGCGCTGGGGGCTATAAATACCCTCTCTCACCAGAGGGTCAGGTATTCTATTCTATTCACTCTCAACCCTCATTCTCTGATAGCTACTAAGTTAAGCATCGGAGGACCTTGCAGGTACCCCCCCATCTTGCTCTCCAAGCCAGATTCTGCTGCCTTGACGATTCTTCTGATCAGGTACGATCACAAAGTATGGTAGAAGTTGTTATAATAGTATTAGCACAATAAAAACTAATTAGTTTAAAATGAAATAGCCATCAGGGTCAAAATAAATAAAAATAAATGAAATAGTGAGGCCACATATGTTAATCATTGACCAAAAAAAATAAAGGTTTTGAAAAAAAGGTATGAAAGAAGTTTTATAAAATTTTGAGTGTTTGTGTAGAGATTGTTGGGAAATTGTTGATGGTTGAGGTTTAGAAAATTGTTTGTGATAGTAAGAGAGTGAGAGATGCCCTTTTTATAGACTGAAAATTATGTCAAAACAATCCTAAAACGAAAATAATCCAACCTAGAGGCCCATGGATTTTTCTTGATGACCAAGATTAAGAACCAGTACGTACTTGTGTCCAGGTGCGTCCAGGTGCAAAAATAAAAATAAAAAATAGTTAAAAAACATACAATTGAACCCATGATCTTTGATTTGCAAGCCTTACTTCCTAACCAACTGAGTTATGTTATTTATTTGAAATAAAAAGTTAATTGAAATTGTATGAAGCATCGGCCAACATTTTCTATTTATTAAAATATAAGTAATTTAAGAGTATACTACTATATTTTAAAATAGACTTTAAATCGAATATTTATAAAATTTAGGATGTCAAGGTAAATGAATCCAAGATTTTATAAAGATCCAATTTTAAAAATAATTTCTAATTTTCTTTAAAAAGTGTGCGCAAATTTTGGGGTATGACAGTACTACTAATGTTGGACTATGTTACAGAAAATCCAAAGAGTTTAACTTAGTAGGTTATTGTGATGCTGATTTTGTTGGAGATAAAATGGAACGTAATAGTAGATCTGGAAGCTGTCAGTTTCTAGGAAATAATCTGATCTCCTGGTATAGCAAAAAGCAAGCCACCATTGCACTATCAACTACAGAAGCAGAATATGTTGCTGCTGGAGGCTGCAATACTCAAATGCTTTGGATGAAAAGTCAGTTAGAGGATTATCACATCTATGAGCGTAAGATTCCTATTTTCTGTGATAATAATTCTGCTATATGTCTTTCTAAAAATCCTATCCTTCACTCTAAAGCTAAACACATAGAAATTAAGCATCATTTCATCAGGGACTATATTCAGAAAGGGATATTAAGCTTAAACTTTACTGATATAGACCATCAATGGGCTGATATTTTCACAAAACCACTTTCTGAAGATAGATTCAAGTTCATTCTAAAGAGTATTAGTATGGATTTGTGTCCTGAATGAAATCTTCTATTGTGCTTATAGTTGAACTATCTGAAGTACAACTTGTTACAAGTTATCATATAGAAATATCTGACCCACTCGGTTCAGAAGTTTGTTTTCTAAGATGAGTCAGAAGCTCAGCAGATAAAACTGCCAATCCACGTATACCTGAGAATTTGAGCACATGTTCAATATCTGAAAGGTCGCGCGTGTAAAGCAAAATGAGTAATAAGTCATTGGTAACTGTTGCATTAATTTCTCTACGTTATCCCTAAAATGTCTTTAATCATAACGCTACTATTTCTTGGTCTTTAAAACATTTCTCTTTTTTTCTCTTGATTCCATAATGAATGAGAGTCTATACATTGATTACCTAGACCAAATGTTTTCTCTCCTCATCAATCCCCTATAAAAGTCTTCCTGTATCAAAAAATTTTCACATCCAACTATTCAATTCATGTCAGTTTGTTCTCTCACTCAATAACGTCTTTCCATCATGACATCACAAACAACCCCCACCTGCATAAAAGAACAGAACTTATGGCTAGCCAAAAGAGACAACTATTAGATCAACCTCTGCCATAAACAAGGTTGGGAATCCTATATTTCTCTCCTAAATGGTTATGTCCTTCCAAATCTTGTCAAAAATTTCTAGGTAAATGCTTCTGTCAGTGAAGATAACCTGAGTATTACTTCCTCCATTCATGGAATTTATCTTACAATTTCTGAAGCGTCCATTGCTGAAGTAATTGGATGTCCAGCCAGGAACAATGTTGCATGTCTCACTGTCTTTGACTATGCTAATGCTTTTGTCATTCTAAACGACTTAAGTAAACTAGCTCGTCATCTCAGAAACAACCCCTACTACTTTTCTTCATCCAAACAAGTCTGGTTTAGGATGATTCTCTCAAACTTCGTTCCTCGAGGAAAATTCAATAAAATCCTATATGCTAGAGATAGGTTCTTGATCAATCGCCTGGAGTCAAATAAACCAGTAAGCCTTGCTGGGATCATATTTTGAGACTTGAGAGAGTCTCTAATAGCTTTCAAGTGTGGTCAAGAATTCTTCATACCCTATGGAAGAGTCCTATCAGCTTGTTTTGAATCTGCAGGAATAGTGAACACTCTTTGCATCTCAGAACTTCCGAACAAGAGAGAAGCATTGTATGTTGAGCGCTGTGATCGCTTTTTCTTTCATGGAGGGTATTATGAATTTAACTACTAGGTGTCTGTGTTCCTTGAGTCTATATCTATCATTTTCTGATCAATGAATATTTCTTTTTACTGTTTCTGTCTGGGATAATATGATTTCTTAATGCTTATAACAGTCCTACCTGACTAAAATAACTCATACATCATCATACGTTTTTGGATTATGACAAAAAGGGGGAGATTATAGAAACAAATATGTTAATTAAAACCTCTTAGAAGTTTTGAAGAATCAGAAAAGGGTAAATCTTATTTCATATCAAGTACCCTGAACGATCTGAACATTATCTGGACAAATCTTAGGAATCAAGGATAAATCTTCGATAACTTGTGTACCAGAAGTCTCTTTTGTTAAAAGAATGGAGGAATATATATTCTTAAAACTTATGTGAAGATACGCGTATGAATAGCCACATCCATCAAACTTCTGAAGAATCAAGTCAAGGAGAAAATTATTTAGGGAAGTTATCTATTATATTTCTCTTTAAATATTTATTTCAGGGGGGATTACATATCTCAAGGGGAGGATGTTTCTCTTATATACAAAATTTCTTAACAGAACGTAAATGTTTTGTCATCATCAAAAAGGGGGAGATAGTTAGAACATAGTTTGGTTCTAATCTTATTTTACTGTTTTGATGATAATAAACAAATAAATTTTGTATGAGCAAACATGGTACCTAATTATATATTTCCGATTTCAGAAGATGTTCCAATACCAGCACAATCAGAACTTGGAATATATGCAAAGTTGGATAAATGCAAGAGATACTCAAGTCTTCAGGCAACTTCTGATACTGCACCAAACCGCTGCGAATACATCTACAACAGAAGCTGAAATACAAAGCTGATCAGAAGATTAGGAAAACTGTTTCAAAATAAAGCCGTTAAAAACATAATCATTAGTAAAACGGCTACAACACTCCAAAAGTGCAATTCCCAAGGTTGATTGAAGAAGCTATCCACATGCAAATCCTTGGAAGAAAACAAAGCTAAGACAACACGCAAACCATTTAATGCTGTGAAAAGGAGCTGAAGTTAACAGGAAAAATATTAAGGCTATATATACACATGATCTCTTGAATAAAAAACAACAATCACACACGAGAACATTATTACTCTAAAAAATCATCAAGTGTGAAGAAAAACTCGCTGAAGCAAAACTCTCATATCCATTCTCTGAGTTCATTACTTTGTACTTAATCTTAGTGAAATATCATAGTGGTGATTACAGCTTTCTAGAAGCAACTCTATACACTATCATTAGAAGTTACGTGGTGATTGAGTCCTTGAGAGATCGGTTGGGTCAGAAGTCTAGGACTAGTTGAGTCTTAGAAGTTGGTTAGTCACAAACAATTGGTTTGTGTAGGATTGTTATTCACCAGAAGTTTGGCTCGTGCACTATATTGTGAGTCACGGTTGTTGGTCATGCAAGTGTAATCAGGTTCTGATTATAGTGGATTAAGTCCTTGTTGAGGGTGGACTGGAGGTAGCCTTATTGAGAAGGTGAACCAGGATAAAAATAATTGTGTTCTGTCTATCTTTCCTTCATCAAGTTAAAAAGAATCACTTATTCAACCCCCCCTTCTAAGTGTTTTCTCAACCTTCATAGATTTTATTAAATGTCAAGCTGAATGTTGTGACATCAGTATCTGACAGCATGGGCTGTTACGTTTTCTATTATGTTTCTGTCGCGGGCGAAAAATCGTTTTGTTCCTCTTTTTTGTGGATGAGACACCTGATGCCTTCTTTGGGCTCGAGTGTTCATAAAAAATGATTTTTCTTTGTTTCGACCAAACTTTTTATTGTTTCCAAAAGAGGAAAAGGAAAAAAGCTGCAATAACCTAAAAGTGGGGGGAGAGATCTTGGGTAAGAGGGTTGGTTATACGAAGGGAAGGTATTAGCACCCAACGTATCTATAGTACTCTATAGGTTTCTTTGCTTTGTTTTTCATTCCATGTTGTTGAGAGGTTCTTGTGAAATAGGTGGGACCTAAGGTGTTTGTTTGATTATGCTCGCAAAGATCATCGCGATCCTCTGCATACATATCCCTTAGAGGGAATCAGAGCATCTGTAGCTCGGGGTCTACGGGTGCTAAGGTTTGAATGGTTTTTTTTGTTTTGTTTTGCTCACCAAGGATCGACCTTGTGCCTACGTATTCTCAAAGGGATGTTGAGAAAGTCAGAGCAATCGTAGTTCCCACTTATGCTAGTGGAAGCAAAGGAAAATAGACAAATGTCGTCTAAATGCTAGATGTATCTAATCTATATCATCACATACATCTGTTTGTTTTTGTTTGAAAATCTTTTCATTATAAGCCCGGGGCCATGCCACTTAGGGTGCTTAGAATGATAAAGATGTTTTTGTTTAACCAGCCTTGTGGCAAAAGTTTCAATGAAGTCAGCCTTGTGACAAAAACTTTGATTAATCAGCCAGCCTTGTGGCAAAAGTTTCAATGAAGTCAGCCTTGTGACAAAAACTTTGATTAACCATCCAGTACGGTGGTAAAACAGTTTGATTGATTAGCCAGCCTTGTGGCAAAAAGTTTGATTTTGATTGATTGATTGTTTGTGATGATATAGAAGAGATACTCCTAGCATAGAGATGAAAAATGTCTAATCTCCTAGGGTATTTGATTTGGATATTGGGGATGCTTATAAGAAGCCCGTGGGTCCTTGTACGAAGCCCAAGAGGAGGCTATCCGAGGGTCCTTGCATTGTAAGCCCAAGAGGAGGCTATGGGAGGGACAATCCAGGGTCCTTGCATTGTAAGCCCAAGAGGAGGCTATGGGAGGGTCACTCGTTTGTACAAAGCCCAAGGGGAGGCATGGTATAGTTGGTTTGAGCTCTTAGAGCGATTTCACCGGGAAACCATACTCTATGTCCTAACCTAAACTAGTGGAGATTCTTTGCACGAAGCCCAATAGGAGGCTATGGGGAACCTAGTGTTGTACTAAGTTGAACAAGCATATATAACACAATCACACATATGAACAAGTACAAATAAATATGCACAAGTACATGAACAAGTATGAACAGTTATATGAACAGTTATATATGACAAAGTGTGTGTATATAATGGAGTTTATGAAGGAAATATACCTGTAAGCATGATCCATTTGTATACACAGGGCTCGGGACTCACACTCGGGGAGAGGTCCACTTGAGTTTATTCAAAGCTATGTAAACAGGTATTTACAAAGGGGCTTGGGACTTATACCTACATGGAGGCCCATGGTATTTTTGGGAAGATTTAAAGAAAACCTTCATTTTTGGTTTGTTATTCAAAGTTAAAAAGTCAAACTGATCGAGGTATGTACAAAAAAGTGTATGTACAAAAAAGTGTATGTACAAAAAGGCGTACAATGAAATACCTAATTTCATGTACTGGAATGGGTATGTACAAAAGGGGCTTGGGACTTATACCTACATGGAGGCCCGTGGTATATTGAAAAATTTGTTTCTTTGAAGTTTGGTTGTTTTGAAAATGATTTGAAAATTGTTTGAAAAGATTTTTTTGAAGAAGTTTTATTGTTTAAAAAACTGTACAAAAGGAAAAGAAATGGGACTTACACTCTCTAATATTCGAGAGGCCCCACTTCGTTTTGAAAATCAATTGATCAATTAAAAAGATTTAATCAAAAAGAAGTGGTTTATCATTTTTGAAAAAGAATCGCGATCGCTTGTTTTAAAACGATTTAAATTTGACAAAAGTCAACTTAATTAAGTTAAAACAAGTTTTAATGCTTAATTAAGACCTAAGTGATTTAGGGTTTGATCACAAAAATATTTACAAGTGATTAGGTTAAAAATGAAAAACAATATTTAAAGTATTTAAAAAAAACACTTAAAATGTATCATTTTAAACCTAATTAAAAACATATTAAATAAATCTTTTTTTGTGATTTTTTTTGATATTCATAAAATATATGTGTTAAATAAAGAGTGTACAAAAAATGAATGAAAAATGAATTAATTTGATGTGTTAATTAATTAATTGAAGTTGTAAAAGAAAATGAAAGAAAATAGTTGTTAAAAAAATGTTTTTGGTCCCTAGGGGTGTTGAACCCACGCCCTCTCTCTTACCAACCAAAACATGGACCAACTGAGCTGCGCGTGCAGCTTGTTTATGATACGCGTTCAATACATTATATTTTAAAACAGTTATTTGAATTCTTCAAACCAAAAAACGCGCCAAGAACACAACCCTAACTGATTTTTGAAAATCATCAAATCTGTGTTGTTTTGATCAAGTGAAGGGTCTATTCCGCTCGGTTTTTCACAAGGATCATGATAGTGGCCTTTGATTTCATTTATTTTCACTCTAAAGTCATCAATTTTCTGGAAATCGTGAAGAACCCTAATTCTGAGATTGATCATGAAATTGTGTATGTGCAAGATAAATAGCAATTGATTGAGGGTTAATGATCCTTATGTGTGCAGAAATGAGATGGTATGTTCATATTTCATTTATGATGCATGATTCATAGAGTTTGAAGTTCAAGTAGCTTACCTTCAAAAACGGCAAAAGTGAGAATCGAATTCTGCAAATGAGGAGTTCCAGTTGTTGTTTCTTGATCTGGACAGCATCAATGGACCTTATGGAAGGTGTTTGAATGTCTGGAATGAACTGGAAACCTCTTGATCAATCTATGGTACCCGATCTGCAGTATGGCTTAAGTGAGGATCTAGCTTGATGATTTTGGTGTTTCAGATCATGGATGATGGTTGGAACAGTTCATATGAAGTATATGGATGATGTTTAGAAGGTTAGTTTGGACAGAATTTGCTTGGTATGGATTTTGGCATGATAAGGCTAGTGTTATGCATATTTGGAGGTGAGATGATGATTCTGAATTTTGGGATGATTTGAGGTGTGTGAATGGTTCAAACACATCATATATGATGTTTATGAGATGTTAGAATCATTACTTTGGCCAGAACTTCAAGGGTTTGGAGGTTGGGATTTCTTCCTCACTTTGAAACTTAAAACTTGCAATTCAAGAAAGAAAGAGAAAACCTATCTTTTGTGAGGTTTTGGTGTGATTTTGAATGAGGTAAGGACCTCTATTTATAGGCCAAACATTCTGAACTCAGAGCTTTGCAACTTGCTTCTTCTTTGGTGATTTGGCACTTAAAGGATAGAAAGGAATCTTACCATTAAATGCATATGGTTAAAGTTACTAAACCATGGTTAAAATTGGCTATGCTTCTTATCTCTTTCCCATCTGTCTCAAATCAGAAAATATCTTCCAATTATTGCCTCTATGTATCATTACTTGGACCATTTGGCAATTTGGTTCATAACTTAGTGAAAATGGCATGAAATTTCAAGTGAAAAGTCCACTAATGTCAAAATTCAAAACCATGGCTACACTCCATATTTTTTCATGCTCTTGGACATTTTGGAAAGCTCATGTTATACACTTCAAAACTCTAGTTGAAAGTTTCTTCAAGACCTTTAAGGAAATGGGTGAAAAAGATCCATGAACTTTGAGAAAAATGAAGTTTTAAGTGAAGTTTTCAAAAAGTACCAACTTTGAAGCTCCATATCTCTTAAATGGTTGATCTTATGGAAAAATATTATATGTGTCAAAGTTGTTTATTGGATCAAAATCTACAACTTTCATGTTGGAAGTTTTTTTCAGTTTGTAGGTGAAATTTTGAGAAATTCCCATCCAAAGTTTAGAAAAAACCATGAAAAACACTTAGAAATTTTTCTAAGTATGAAAAGTCAAACTTTTGACTTTTTGATTCTTGATTGATTTTCTTGATTTTTATTGATCAAATGACTTCTCATATCATATATTGATGATTTAAAACTTCAAAAGTCATGGTTGACCAAAATTCCCTAAAAGTCAATGGTGATCTTGTATAGTTGACTTTTTCAGACGAATCGCGTTTCTGGAGATTTCAAATGAAATAGGCTATCCTCACCAAATGAATGGTATGAATGGATCACATTGAGGTATTAGAGGATATTGAGCCATGGTTTGAGTTGTGGCACCATGTCCTGATTAAAAAGTCAGTTGTTCAGTGAATTAGGTCAAAAACCCTAATTGTCGACCTGATGAAATTGATGACTGTGGATCTTGAATTGAGATGTAATTTCCATTGGATGTTGTCATAGGGATTATTTGAGGATGATTGAAACTTTTGATTGACTCCCTGGGGATTTTTAGGGTTTCCCAAATGTGATCCCTGATTTTAGTCCCTGATAGTTCAAAACCCTGATCTGAGGATTTGTAATTTCACTGTTGATCAATCCTTGTGTAGGAGATGTTATAAGCCAATGGATTAGGTCAAAATGATGTACTTGGGGTCTTGAGGTCATGTCCCAAGTCATTAGGTCAAATCCTGAGCAGAAGTCAGGAGTATGCTATCTTCAGTCAAAACCCTAATCTGGTTGATTCAGAGCCTTTGAGCTTGTTGAAATGAATCTCTGAGGACCAAATGTTGATTGTTGATGAAGATGATTCATTTGAGATGAAGGGAGAACAAAACCCTAGTTGATTATTGCTTGTACTGATGAGTGATTTCTTGATTAAACCCTGCTGAGTCACAAGTAGCAAACACAAGCTATGCAATTTGTTAGAGATGCAAATGATGCATATGCAATGATATGAGGTGGTATCTTAGGTCAAAAATTGGGGTATGACAGATGCCCCTATTTAAGTTTCTTCAACCTGAGACATGAAGATTGAAAATCTACGTTTTGATAGGGTGGAAGAGACTTAAATATCAGAAGACGCGAATTTTGGACCTGAGATACCAAAATTGCGAATGATGCAAGGATATCTTTACCGAGGGAATATCAAGAACTGACTCCGCTGGGGAAAAGAGATCGGGAAGGATATCTCAATCCGTTTTAGGAAGAGAATCCGTTTCTTTTCGGGAAAGCAAGTGTATGCTTCATTGGGGAATGATAGCTTTGTAAGAAAAGCTTACCTATCGACATTACCGACTATCAGCATAGGGATAGACTTGTTAATAATGTGAAGGTGAAAGGTATGAAACTGTGTTACCGACTATCAGCATGGTGATAGACTTGACAAGGTAAAAAGAGTTTCAAAGGTTCGGTTAATATTACCGACTATCAGCCTTGTGATAGACATGTTAAATAATATAACCAGAACAAAAGGGTTACCGACTACCAGCCTCGTGATAGTGGTTTTGAAGACATGATCAATTATCAGCCGAGTGATAAAATGATCCTGGAGACTTTGCTAGGGAAATTACTAGTTATTCAGCCTTGTGAACAGTAATAAGGCCCTGATTGTCAAATGGTCTTCATGATTGATTTCCTGGAGAGGAAAAATCTTTTGGAAGAGAAATAAACCGCTCAGATGACAAGGCGATTGTTTATGGCTCAATTTTTTCTTGACTTTATTTGGAGAATCGGAGTTTGAATTTTTGGTAAAGACAAGGTTCTAACCAAGAATGAATTGGAAAGAAACGGTCAAACAAGACTTTGTACCCAATGAGGAATGAACTCAAATGGGATTTTCTCCTTCGTTTTGAGAGGAGAAACTAAAGCAACCTTCTTCCACGAGGAATGATCTCAGTGGGGAACTGGAGAAAGAATATGTTCTTTTCTGCTTATGGGTGACAACCTACTTAGAGAGATGACACGCCCATATCTGTTTCTTTTTCTTTTTTTCTTCTTCTTTTTTTCTAGGATAGATATATCCTGAACAAGTGATTTTAGGCAGATATTTGAAAAATGCAAGAATGCATAAATGATGCTAATATGTATGAATGATGAATGTCATGAATGTAGCATGCATGCTGACAATACTGACAGACAAAGAAGTATATACTAGAGATGGACCGACGTCGCAATACAACCAGATACTCGGCAAATGTTCTTCAACACGGTGTAGATAACACAGGTGATGAATGGTGCTGCATGTTTTAGACTTCTTTGGGGAAGATAAACATCTTTTCTCATTGAGATGGAAGAACCTCCTCACTGGAGATGGAAAATCTTCGTCACTGGGGATAAAAGACCTTCTTCACTGGGGATAGAAGAGCTTCTTCACCTCGAGGGATAATTGCTTCAAGAATTCTTTTCTGGGACAAGAATACCGTTGTCTCAACAATTTTTCAGAGAGAATCCTTTTGTTCATCCTATGGAGACGGCTGCTGATGTTCCTTCTGTTGTTCACAATTCAAAGGAAAAATTTCGCTTTTATTTTGAAAAAGAAAAGTGAAGTAAATTCATTTAAAACTTATTTTTTTGCTTTTTTGTTTCAAAAGTGAATAACACAATTAAAGCGTCATTTTGCAAGCTGAAAGAAATTAAAGAGTGCAAACAAATGGGCACAAGGCTCAAATTTATTTAATAGGATGGTAATCAGCTAAAGGCGTGATTCCATGGAGTATTTACAAAAGTTGGAAATGGTAATTATGCGGAAAAGGCTACATTGAAAGCAATAACCACTATTCCCTTAACAACTTTGAGTTCCAACTGTGCTTGTCGCTTCAGATTGGCGATGATTTGATTGTAGATCCTTTGATGAAGAAGACTCCTCAGGTGATGAAGTACGGACTGATGCAGTTACTTTGTCATTAATCCCTAATTTTTGCCTAGATTGCCCTTTCAGGTTTTCAATCTACCAGGATGAATTTTTTCTGTTTATTGTCTCTAATTTTTGCCTGGACCGCCCTTTCGGGTTTTCAGTCCACCGAGACGCTCATTTTTGCCTAAGTCGCCCTTTGCGGGTTTTCGACTTACCGAGCTGTTCTTTTGTTCTTTTTTAGACAAAGTATTTCTTGACTGCATCAGCATTCACAGGATGTGGGAGTTCGTCACCATCCATGGTTGCAAGAGTCATGGCGCCGCCAGAAAATGTTCTTTTGACAACATACGGGCCTTCGTAATTAGGAGACCATTTGCCCCTAGAATCTGGTTGAAAAGACAAGATCTTTTTAAGCACGAGGTCGCCTTCTTGAAATTCACGAGGTCGAACCTTTTTGTTGAAGGCGTGTTTCATCCTTGCTTGGTATAACTGTCCATGGCATAGAGCAGTCATACGTTTTTCTTCGATTAAGTTCAACTGATCGTATCTGCTTTGACACCATTCAGCCTCTGATAACTTAGTCTCCATGAGGACTCTCATTGATGGTATTTCAACTTCTACGGGGAGCACAGCTTCCATGCCGTATACTAGAGAAAAGGGAGTTGCCCCTGTTGAAGTACGCACTGAAGTACGGTACCCATGTAAAGCAAATGGCAGCATTTCATGCCAATCTTTGTAAGTGACGACCATCTTCTGGACGATCTTCTTAATGTTCTTGTTGGCGGCTTCAACAGCGCCGTTCATTTTTGGTCTGTAAGGAGAAGAGTTATGATGCTCAATCTTGAATTCCTCACACAGTTCTTTCATCATTTTGTTGTTCAGGTTTGAACCATTGTCAGTAATGATCTTGCTGGGAACACCATATCGGCAAATGATGTTATTCTTGATAAACCTCACAACCACTTGTCTTGTAACATTGGCGTAAGATGCTGCTTCGACCCATTTGGTGAAGTAATCAATGGCTACCAAGATGAAACGATGACCGTTTGAAGCTTTTGGTTCGATCATTCCAATCATGTCGATACCCCACATGGAAAAAGGCCATGGAGATGAAAGAACGTTGAGTAGAGTCGGTGGCACATGGATCTTATCTGCGTAGATCTGGCATTTGTGACATCTCTTCACGTGTTTATAACAATCAGATTCCATTGTCAACCAATAGTAACCTGCTCTTAAGATCTTTTTGGACATCGCATGCCCATTTGAATGAGTTCCAAAGGACCCTTCATGCACTTCATGCATTAACATGTCTGCTTCGTGTCTGTCCACGTATCTGAGCAAAACCATGTCGAAGTTTCTTTTGTATAGCACATCTCCATTCAGGAAGAAACTGCCAGAAAGTCTCCTTAGAGTTTTCTTATCTTTGTTTGATGCCCCAAGCGGGTACTCTTGAGTTTGAAGGAAGCGTTTGATGTCGTGAAACCACGGTTTATCATCGATGACGGCTTCGGTTGCAAACACATAGGCGGGCCTTTCAAGGCGCGTGATTCTGACTGTAGGCATATCGTTCCAGTGACTGACTTTGAACATGGAAGATAGAGTAGCCAAGGCGTCTGCCATTCGATTCTGATCTCAAGGTATATGATGCAATTCAACCTGGTTGAAGAAAGTCAACAGACGTCTTGCATAATCTCTGTAGGGAATCAAGCCAGGGTGGTAAGTTTCCCATTTGTCTTTGATCTGGTTGATCACGAGGGCTGAATCTCCATATATGTCGAGGATCTTGATCCTTAAGTCAATGGCTTCTTCGAGACCCATGATACAAGCTTCATATTCTGCGATATTGTTGGTACAATCAAACAGTAGTCTGGCAGAGAACGGGATATGAGTACCCTTGGGAGTGATGATGATTGCTCCAATTCCATTGCCAAAAGCGTTTACTGCTCCATCAAATATTAGGCCCCATCCTGATCCAGGCTCAGGACCTTCTTCAGGTAATGGTTCGTCATAATCTTTCATCTTTAAGTACAAGACATCTTCATCAGGGAAGTCAAACTTGAGAGATTGATATTCATTGATTGGTTGATGCGCCAAGTGATCGGCGAGAATGCTTCCTTTGACTGCTTTTTGAGCACGGTATTCAATGTCATATTCAGATAACAACATTTGCCATCGGGCAATCCTTCCTGTTAATGCAGGCTTTTCAAAGACATACTTGATCGGATCCATTTTGGAGATTAACCAAGTAGTATTGTTGATCATGTACTGGCGGAGACGTTTTGAAGCCCAAGCCAAAGCACAACATGTTTTTTCGAGCATGGAGTAACGAGACTCACAGTCTGTGAATTTCTTACTCAAGTAATAGATGGCATGCTCCTTCTTACCGGTTTCATCTTGCTGTCCAAGCATACAACCCATGGATTCTTCTAACACAGTAAGGTACATGATTAGTGGTCTTCCTTCAACGGGAGGAATCAATATTGGTGGTTCTAACAGGTACTCTTTGATACTGTCAAACGCTTTCTGGCAATCTTCAGTCCATACAACCCCTTGATCTTTGCGGAGAAGCTTGAAAATTGGCCCACAGGTAGCAGTCATTTGAGAGATAAATCTGGAGATATAGTTCAATCGTCCGAGAAATCCTCTTACTTGTTTTTCAGTTTTTGGTGCAGGCATCTCTTGAATAGCTCTGACTTTGTCGGGATCTACTTCAATACCTTTTTGGCTGACAATGAAACCCAAGAGTTTTCCAGATCTAACCCCAAAAGTACATTTGTTAGGATTCAAGCGAAGCTGATATTTCCTTAATCGTTGAAACAACTTCAAAAGGTATTCAATATGTTCTTCTTCTGTGCTGGACTTGGCTATCATGTCGTCCACATATACTTCAATTTCTTTATGCATCATGTCATGGAAGAGAGTAGTCATTGCCCTTTGGTAAGTTGCGCCTGCATTCTTCAATCCAAACGGCATCACTTTGTAGCAAAAGGTACCCCATGGGGTGATGAAAGATGTCTTCTCCATGTCTTCGGGAGCCATCTTGATCTGATTATAACCAGAGAACCCGTCCATGAAGGAAAAGACGTTGAACTTAGCAGTGTTATCAACCAGCATGTCGATATGTGGTAATGGAAAGTCATCTTTTGGACTGGCCTTGTTCAAGTCACGGTAGTCAACACACATTCTGACTTTGCCATCTTTCTTCGGAACTGGCACTATGTTGGCCAACCATTGAGGATACTCTGAGGTGACAAGAAAACCTGCGTCGAGCTGCTTTTGAACTTCCACTTTGATCTTGTTTGCCATATCAGGGTGAGTCCTTCGCAATTTCTGCTTAACTGGCGGACATTCTGGCTTCAATGGCAAGTAATGCTGAACAATATTGGTATCCAACCCAGGCATGTCTTGGTAGGACCAGGCAAACACGTCAACATATTCTTTGAGAAGGTCTGTCAACTTACTCTTGACATCAGTATCAAGCAGCGATCCAATGGTCACTTCTTTTTTGTCTTCTTCAGAACCCAAGTTGATCTTTTCTAAAGGCTCTTTGTGAGGCAGAATGGCTCTTTCCTCGTGCTTAAGTAATCGAGAGATCTCGTCCGGGATCTCCTCTTCTTCCTCTTCTTCGGCTTCGAACACAGGAAACTCAAAGTTGGGAGAGGGCATAGGGTTATTGCATTCAATGGGTTTATCAATAGTAAATCTGCACATGTGATTTATATTTATTTCAGAAAATTTATGAATGCAGGAGTGTATGCAGATTTTTTTGAAAAGTTTTTTTTTTATTTTTTATTTTATTTTATTTTGGTTTTTTAGGATTACCATTTCCAGAAAAAGCAAAAAATAAAACACATAGTGTAGGGAATTCAAAATGACACTTTATTTATGATTCATTTTTGAAACAAAGCCCTAAACACAAACTCATTTGTCTTGGGCAGGACAAAGAGGGAAACCTTTAAAACAAAGCCCTTATACACAAAGTTATTTGGGCGGAACATTTAAAAGCAAAGCCCTATAAAACATCTCTCTGCTTTGGGCAAGGCAGGAGGTCAAAATAACAGCGAGGTGATTACTTTGAGCGGCGAACAACATTCGGAACGTCGACAGCTTTCCAGTAGCAATGAACTCCTCTGTGTATTATGTATTCAGGAAAATTCTCCCCAGAATTATCTTCAGTATTGACATTGACTGCTGGTCGAGCAGGATTTGAAGGCCCTGGTTTGTCACCCTTGTTCTTTGTAGAGTTGAAACGGTCTTCTTCCACCTCTTGAAGAGCATAAGACGAGTCACAATCTTCAGAATTTTCAGGATGTACTTCCCAGTCTTCAGGATGAAGAGACTCATTGTCAGCGACACTTTCTGAGTCAACTGCGGGACCATCTTCCCCTTCATCTTCAAAAATGGCATTTATGTGATAATAACCATCTTCAGGATTATGAACCTTGGCAGATGCATTGAAGCTGAAACCTTCAGTAATTTCAAGCTGCTGAGGAAATTGACAGGGCTGATAAGCCTCTTCTGGTTGACTATTATATTCAAAGGAATCTCCCCATCCAGTTGGTTGGATATCCTCAATCGCAATCTTGTAACTTTCTGGTGCAGTATATTTCACCATATAATCAAATTTTCCACTTGGTTGTCCCAAGGTGTCCCAGATTTCTGCAGGAATAGGTTCAGTTTCTTTGCCATTGGATTTCTTTGAAGGAGGATATGGTTCTTCCTGAGATATGTATCCCGAGTCATTGAGATAACATTTCCATTCTTCTTCACTATCGGAGAGACCTTCTTCGATGCATTCTTCGATAAGGACATTAACCTCTTGAGGAATTGGGTTAAGGAATCCTCCACTAATGAATGTTTCTTTGATCGGTCGAAGGGTTTCATCCTTCTTGGTGCAGTTTGAGAATGTTGGTGAACATCCGAGACCTGCTCTGGTTTCGTTCTTAGTAGGGATCACAACTTGCCCCCAGCCAGTGGTAGTTCCATCCTTCACTACTTTTACCGCCTCTTTGTAAGAAGAGATTGATGCTTTCTTCTTGGAAGATTCGTCTTCTAAAGAGAGACCTTGGAACTGCGTTCCTTCCACATCATCAGCACTAATGAAAGAGAAATTGGATAAATGGCTCACCATCAAGGCTTGTTCTCCACTTATTGTTACCAATTTTCCATTTGTTACAAATTTTAACTTCTGATGGAGCGTAGAAGTTACTGCCCCTGCCTCATGGATCCATGGTCGTCCTAACAGACAGCTATAAGCAGCTTGAATGTCCATGACCTGGAAGGTGATTTGAAATGTATGTGGACCAATTGTCATGGGAAGATTGACTTCGCCGATAACAGATTTTCGCGATCCATCAAATGCTTTGACTACTACACCACTGAACTTCATAGGCATTCCTTGGTAAGACAAGCGAGCAAGAGTCGTCTTTGGCATCACATTCAAGGAAGATCCGGTGTCTACCAACACATTGGACAAAGAGTCCGACTGACAGTTCATAGAAATGTGCAAAGCAAGATTGTGATTTTTACCCTCCTCGGGGAGTTCTTCATCACAGAAGCTTAAATTGTTACAAGCTGTTATGTTGGCTATTATCCCATCAAAGTGATCAACCGTCACATCATGATCTACAAAAGCTTGATCTAAGACCTTCATCAGGGCTTCCCTGTGGGCTTCTGAATTCAACAGCAATGAAAGTATTGAGATCTTCGAAGGAGTCTGCATAAGCTGATCCACAATCTTGTATTCACTTCTTTTGATAAGCTTCAAAATTTCATCAAAATCAGGATTGACATTGGTTCCACTAGATTGACCAACATCAGTGTTCGTATTACTGACAGGAGTTTCCACAGGATTCCCCACTGGTGTACCAACAGGATTTTGCCCAGTTACAGGAGCAACAGGCTGCTTTGGAGGTAGTGGAGTATACACACGTCCACTTCTTGTTACACGACTTACATCAACAATGTTTACAACGGATGAGAGAGTAGGTAAAGGAACTTCTTGTCCATTCTTTATCATTGTTGCACTGTAATTGTATGGTACTGCCTTGTCAGAGTCATAAGGAACAGGTCCAGGTAGACAAATGATTAAAGGAGCAATAGGAACCTTTGGCTCATTGTAAGTAACTTCCATGCGCTCAGGCATGTTGAAATGAGGAACGATGACGTTAACTGTAGGCATTTCCGAGTTGATATCTGAGACTAAAAGCTCATGCGGATAACATCCTATCATGTTAACTTCATTTTCATCCCTATTTCTGTAGATCTCAATAGTACCATTATCTAGCAAAACTTGGAGATCTCTTCTCACAATCGAACACCCGTGAGGATCCACACAACATATTCTACAGGAACCGTATTGATGCTGGCGAAAATTCTGCCCCCGACAAAGAGTGGCGTGCATTTGTACCAAATCTGCTCTTGAGAAGTTGATATTATAGACTCGGTATTGGCCAGGACATCCATATACCATGTTTACAACATGCCCTCCATGATTGGGCAGCGGATTTGCTTGCACATTAGGATTCAAATTTCTGAAAGAGAGGAGATTAGACCTAACCAACCTCTGAAATTCGTATTTCAAAGCTATGCAATGCTCAAGATCATGGCCAGGTGCTCCTTGATGATAAGGGCATGAGACCTCAGCTTTGTACCACCATGGGAGTTTCTCAGGTACTGGTGGTGGTGCTTTAGTTTGAACAAGACCTCTTTCAATCAAAGCAGGGTACAATTCTGTGTAAGTCATTGGAATCGGATCGAACTGTGGAGTTCTTTGCACACGATTCTGATTATTGTTAAGCTGCTGAGCCTGTTGTCGAGGCTGCTGTTGTTGAAACTGCGGAGTAAACCCCGGATTTGGTGCGGTATTAACGGCTGGTGCAATAGCAGCTACCTGTCGTTGAAGATTGACATTTCCTCTTGGCCTCCCTTGGGATACTGTGGACCGTCCTTTCGGGCCATACCCCTCCCGTGGGTGGGATACGTGAACTGACTCTTTTTTGTCGATCGGACGCTTTCGCGTCGCTTTTGAAAAAAAGTTTACAGAGTCGCCACCGACCTTTTATTTTATCCAATGAAGGAAAGGTTTATAAAAGAAACAGAAAAAAGACCTTTGAGAGATTCTGGGTAAGGGGGTAGGTTATACAAAGGGAAGGTGTTAGCACCCTTTGTATCCATGGTTATCCATGGGCTCTTTAGTTTGCTTAGCTCATTTGCTTTACTTTTCAATTGATTCGGAATGCTTTACCTGTGTTTTTGAAATACCTTTGCAAATAGAATTTGTAATGATCCTTGTGCGGATATATACAAATGCTTGTTTATCTTTCGAAAGATGTTTTGAAAAGATCGTTAATTCTGTAATGATCCGTGTTTGGATGTATACAAAATATTGTCTTTTGGAAAATTCGTTTTAAAAAAACAACAGTGTATGAGAATTTTGTTTGTTTTGATTTTGAGCAAGCAAACTAGGAGGTCTACCCTGAGTTAGGAGGTCTTTATCCTTGTTCCCTTTAAAAATCTATCCATTCGTCGGATATAAACAAAAGGTTCGATTTTGTACTCGAAACAGTAGAAATGTAACTTTGATTTTGAAAAGAGTGAAAAGGGGTTACCCTAGGAGGTGCAAATGTGATTGTGATTGAATTCAGGTATTTATCTTTGAAGTTAGTGATCTGACGGTTCAGTTTTATCTTTGACATACACGCAGTTTATATGGGTGCTGGAAATTAAAATGCGGAAATGTAAAGTGCAGAAAGTAAATCTACGCTATTACATCGATTGTGCGGGAAATGTAAACTAGCCTATTTACATGAATTTGACATCCTATACATTTATCTAGGAATTTAAATTGTAATAAATAAAAGGCATGTTTTTGTATTTTTGTGATTTATTTTAAATATAATTAATGCATTATTAATTAATTTAAAAGAAAGAAAAGATGGAAATATGATTAAACCTAGCAAATAAGCTTAAAAATATGTACAAAATGTTTGTTAATTGATTTTAGAACAAAACTAATTTTTTTGGAATTTTTGAAATTTGTTTTTGGGTTTTTTAAGTTAATTAAGACATAATTATATAAATAATTACACAAATAATTAAAGCTTAAAGAGAAAATTATCCTAAATATGTACAAAATTAGTTTATGATATATAAACAATATTTAACACAAAGAACAATTTTTTTTATGATTTTTGATTGGTTAGAATAATTAAAAAGTAAATATATAAATATAAACTAATTAATTATGTAAAATATTGGAATTATGAAGAAAAATAAAATATTTTTATTTCAGAAAATAATATATATTTTTAGAAGTCTAAAATATTTTTTGTGGGATTTTTTGGATTTTTTAAGTATTTTTAATTAATTTTGCAAAGAAAATAAAATAAAAATAGAAAATGAAAAAAGATACTGATCCTGTGTGGTGAGGAGCTGAGGCTCCACGGTGTGCATGCATGTCAGATGCGTTGGATTGGAATATTGAATGAGATCAAGGGCTCAGATTGCAAGACACATGATGTAATGATGGGATTGCATGTATTGAATTGGTGGGGAGACCAAAGTCAGACTGGCCCCACCTCTTTCTTGCGTGGACAACGACCGGTTGACTGACGAACCACGCTGGGACGCGTGGTCGTCTTCAACCTCCAGACCTCACGTTTTTATATACAAATAGCGGGGGTTTTAAACCTCCCCTATTTTTACGATAAAATGCAACTTTTGAATAGCTTCATCAACCTGCAAAGATAAGCATTAGTAGCAAAAGAAGGCAACCCAGATCCACTAAACATGATGTCCTGAGTTCATTGGTGGTGTCAGTTTCTTTGTTTGAGGCCTGTAGCCATGGGTTCGAAGAGTTTAAAGTATGAACACTCATATGCACTTGTTAATGGCATGAGGTGATTCTCACGTGGTAACTCTCATGTTAAAGCCCAGATCACTCCTATAGGACCTTATGAACATATTAGGATGGTTAGTTTACATGGAAATTGATTGCATATAAGAAAACGAAAGTCAAGTGCATATGTACATGAAGAACACTATGCTCACTATACGACTCTCATGGGACTATGTTAGGAGTTCAATCTTACTCTATATGATTTGAGAAGATGATTGGAAAGCTTTGTTTGTATTAATATTGCTTGGAATATAGAATTTGAAAATTACAAAGTGTATGTATTTTTTGGAGAATTTTATGATAATGATAGCTATGCTCTTGCCCTCAATTCGTGTCTCTCCTTGGTGCTGAAGTAGAATAGCTTATTTATAAGCCAAAGGCTGCTTGGAAGTGAAGCAAGAAGCTTTGATTGCTCTTGTTGAAAATTTGATTTTTAAAATATTAAAAATCTTTGAATTGTTGACCAAGTCTTCTTCTATTCAATGCACTTGTCTTGGGCATCAATTTTCTGCAGAAAAATGAAGACTTTGGAGGTGTGTCATACTTGGAGATCAAGCCATCAATTATCCATGCAATTTCCTTTAATTTTAATCTTAAAATAAGATAAAATTATGTCAAAAATGGATAATATAGATGTGGGCTTTGTCTTGGTCGTGGGAGGCCCATAGTAACATGGCAAAGATGTTTGGACCATAAAAACTTGGCATCTTTTGGAAAAAAAACATTTTTGAGCAATGTTGATTTCATGCATTTTCCCAAAATTTAGCCAACTTCAACAAGGTGTGAATCCTTCAATTTTTGTCATATGAAGGAGATCTTGCACTTTTTGGAAACCTCAAAGAGTCCTCTAACCAATGTCTTTGGTCTCATATCAAAATGATTTTTGGTTCTCCTTGTGTGTCCATTTGAAAAAAGTGTCTTTTTGTTGACTTTGAAAATGACCTGTAATGTCTTTGGCCATATTTTTCAAATGGTGAATGCTATGACCATGGGATCAATTGCATTTGAAAGATAATTGAATTTCCTTCAAAATGAGCTTTGGTTGACATTTTTTGGATGAAGGATGAGAGAGTTATGATCAGTCAAAGTTGAGTTGACTTTTCAGGCAAAAACCCTAATTTTGAATCTTAGGGTTTTGTTGATTTTTGATCTTTCCTTGATGAATTGTGATCATCCAATGATCAAATGTTGAATCCTTTGACAAAATATGGACTTTGGCAAAAAATTTCATTTTTGACTGTCAGTTGACTTTTTTGGTCAAACGGGTCGTCTGTTGACTGTTTGAGCTGCTGACGGTGCGTCTGAGTGAATTGAAGTTTGAAAATTTGTATGATGGTACTTTGAGATGTATGGATGTATATGAAATCCATTTGAGCTCTCAAAACTTGTTGCTCCTGTTAAAACAAGAAAAACCCTGATTAGGGACTGTCTGTATAGGAGGCAGTTAAGCGTACCTGATTTTTGTGCAGTGCTGAGTTTCTGCTAATCGCGTGATATTCAGAAGACTTCTAACACAAAAATCTTGGAAATTTGAATTGTGAATGATTGATTTGATTGATTGTACAAATCACTGAGAATTGTACTGTCTGCAGTCTGGCTGTCAACTGACTGTTCGTGTACTGAAGCAGCAGTTAAAGTGAAAAATCAACTGTCAAAGTTAATTTTCTTTTTTGTTGTTATTTTTGTTTTTGTTTGGTGTGAAGCATGAAAATTTATTTACATGACTTGTTAGAAAACAGAAACATAATAAATAACTGATATTTACAGTATGTGGGCAAAATTACCGATAATAACCTGAAAATTATTTACTGCACAGAAATAGAAATATTTGACTGGCAGAAAACACAAAAAATATTATCTTAGTAATTAAGCAATATTATGACAAATAGTACAACATTTAATACTGACAGCATAAATATTACATACTATTGAACAGTACGACGAACAGACGGTACATTTAAGAAATAAGAAATACGGCAAATTTTAAGAATGACGATTGATGACCCATGCTATGAACAATAACATGTAGATGATTGGGAGCATAGCCATTGCAGGTCCACATTCCTCAAGACTATGTAGGCAGAAGAAAGTCATGATCACCGTAGCAATGGTGATGACTGTAAGAAACAGTGTCTCTATCCATTTTGCCATTCTTGTTAGGGAAGAAGAAATGATGGATTATGAGGTAGGAATTTGAAAGATGATTTAGAATTTGATGTGAGATTTGTGAAAAGAATGAGAGGTATTTATAGAATGGAAAGATGATAGAGACGTTGGGGAATGATGTGATTCCGTACAAATGGAAATTTTGAGTGGAAGTGAGATTTGAAAGAAAGTGTATGATATTGTTGGGAAAAGAGAGATGTGTAGAATAAAGTTGAGATTTGAATTGGAAAGAAGAGATTTGAAAAGATTTTTGAAAATAATGGAATATAGTACAAAAGTTAGTGGGAAACCAAAAACAATTGTTACCAGTACAGTGTGAGTTTCCTGCTTTTGCGCCTGCAAAAAAGATTTAACCCTGCATGAACTGTGTTAGTACTATTTATCTGTAAAATAAATAAATAGTATTTGCGGTGTAATGAACAGCATTTGGCGTTTGCGTAAGAATAAATTCCACTGTTAGCCAAGTTACTGTGTAAGAGAAATTCTGAAATTTAAGCACTTCATATGTTTAGGATATTTGAAATAAAAATCCATGTTTATATGAAACTCTTAATTTTCAGATTGAAGTTTTCTTAAAAAAAGATGTGGGCAAATTTTGGGGTATAACAGTTGCCCCTATTCAATCTTCTTAAACCTGAAGAGATTGTCTGAAATCTGAGGGTAGAAGATGATTGAATAAATAGATGCCCTGAAAATTTGCACTTACCTTGATCAGCAGAGATGTTGGAAGTTGCATTTGAATGTTGTCTGTGAAATGTTGTTGGCAGATTGAAACATTACCTGAGATGGGCTTTTCGAATGCCACCTGGACAATGTGTTGATGGTTTGTTCATCAGAATGAATCTGTTGATTATATCTTGATGAAGGATTTGAAAGTTGATCATTGCGGAACCGTCTGAGGTATCGCTTTAGATCTGCAATGTTAGATCGTTCTGGAACCGTCGGAGGTATCGCCTTAGATCTGCAATGTTAGATCGTTCTGGAACCGTTTGAGGTATCGCCTTGGATCTGTAATGCTAGATCATTCTGGAACCGTCTGAGGTACCGCCTTAGATCTGTAATGCTAGATCGTCCTGGAACCGTCTGAGGTATCGCTTTAGATCTGAAATGCTAGATCGTTTTGGAACCGTCTGAGGTTTCGCCTTAGATCTGAAATGCTAGATCGTTCTGGAACCGTCGGAGGTATCGTCTTAGATCTGAAATGCTAGATCGTTCTGGAACCGTCGGAGGTATCGTCTTAGATCTGTAATGCTAGATCGTCCTGGAACCGTCTGAGGTATCGCCTTAGATCTGAAATGCTAGATCGTTCTGGAACCGTCGGAGGTATCGTCTTAGATCTGAAATGCTAGATCGTTCTGGAACCGTCGGAGGTATCGTCTTAGATCTGCAATGCTAGATCGTTCTGGAACCGTCGGAGGTATCGTCTTAGATCTGCAATGCTAGATCGTTCTGGAACCGTTTGAGGTATCGCCTTGGATCTGTAATGCTAGATCGTTCTGGAACCGTCTGAGGTATCGCCTTAGACTAGCAATGTTAGATGATAAATGAGTTGAGAATGAGAGTTCTTTAGAGTGAATCTTTGGTTTGATTGTATCTGAAAGGACTGCTTGTCTGAATAAGATTCAGGATGAACACTGCATGTGAGTGAGAACATCTTTGCTGAAGACATCTGTCTACCTGAAAAATCAAGTTAACAATATGCGATGTCTATGATGCATGTATGATATGAGATCCTCGAGCTAGAGGAGAAATATGCAAGTTATGTTGTGTATGAATATGCGTATGATGCATGATTGTGAATGTGAATATGAGTGTGAATGTGATGCATGGTTTATGCAGCTTAGAGCGTGTCAAGCTCCTGATTGGGAAAATAAATCCCAGCTCAATCGTCAAGAAATGAAGGCATTGTGATTGGGAAAATAAATCCCTGCTAGCCATTTGGAAGTGAAGGCATCGTGGTTGTTGATGATCTTCTGTCTCGCTTGAGTACCCTGGGTTGGGGAAATTCTTTGAGAACCAGGATGTTCTATTGAAGGATCTTTGATTACTGCTCGGGGATGAACAGTAGTTTTGAGAGTTCGGACTGTGACGCCCTTTGGAGTGGGAATGAGGAAGATGCATAATCCTCCGATGCACTATCTGACCAAGTTTGGGTGCGGAGATCACACCTTCTGAAGACAGTAATCTGGAACAACCCTGCTGGGGAATAAGACTTCTTTCGAAAGAAAAATCTTTTTGAGGGATTTGTTGAGGAATGTGTCTCCATTGGGGAAACTTCCTTCTGATGCTGGTTTAGGATAATGTCCAAATAATTGGGACATGTCCGGAATGCTATTCCTGTTTTTCCTGGTAAACATCAATCATATTCAAATGCATATGTTCATTCAAAATATCATTGGGATGCTCGCGTATTCAAAACAGAAAAAATGAAAATGTTAGTTATAAGCTGCATTGATTTTTGAAAAGGTGCCGTGATAGGCGGATTAGTATAGGGAGACAACAATCCTAGAAGTAGGAAATTGTCAGAAAGTTTTGAAAAGTATTTATGAAAAGAAATAGCTATGTGAGAACGATCCAGTCAAGTTTCAATTCTGCTATTGCCAATCTGTCTTCGAGCATCTCATCCCTCACTTGTTGGAAGAAAGTGATTGGACTGATCGGTGTCTTTGAGGTGTTGAACCTTGTCGGTGAGTAGGCAGCTGAGCGGGACATAGTTGTATGCTTTATTCCCTAATTTTTGCCTAGGCTGCCCTTTCAGGTTTTCAGCCTACCGGGATTGTATTTGTTTTGTCTCTAATTTTTGCCTGGATCGCCCTTTCGGGTTTTCAATCCACCGAGACGCTCATTTTTGCCTAAGTTGCCCTTTCAGGTTTTCAACTTAGCGAGCTGTATTTTTTATTTTTTTTTTTAAGCAAAGTACTTTTTGACTATGTCCGCATTCACAGGGTGTGGGAAATCCTCGCCATCCATGGTGGT
Organism: Vicia villosa; assembly: GCF_029867415.1. NCBI lineage: Eukaryota > Viridiplantae > Streptophyta > Magnoliopsida > Fabales > Fabaceae > Vicia > Vicia villosa. Next base: position 88,108,810 of record NC_081184.1, read on the forward strand.
AAGCAACATGGCACCGCCGGAGAATATTTTCTTGATTATGAATGGTCCCTCGTAGGTGGGGGTCCATTTGCCTCTGGGATCACCTTGTGGTAAGATGATGCGTTTGATAACCAAGCCACCAGTTTGGTATGCTTGACTTTTGACTTTCTTGTTGAATGCTTTGATCATGCGCTTTTGGTATAGCTGGCCATGACAGATAGCTGCAAGTCTTTTCTCATCGATCAAGTGTATTTGGTCGAATCGAGTTTGAATCCAATCGTCTTCGTCTAGATCGGCTTCTTTCATGATCCTTAAGGAAGGAATCTGGATTTCGATTGGGAGAACTGCTTCCATACCGTAGACTAACGAGAATGGAGTTGCCCCTGTTGAAGTACGCGCAGATGTGCGATAACCATGAAGAGCAAAAGGTAACATCTCATGCCAGTCTTTGTAGGTTACTGTCATCTTTTGTATGATTTTCTTGATGTTTTTGTTGGCGGCTTCGACAGCGCCGTTCATCTTTGGTCGATATGGAGAAGAATTATGATGTTTGATCTGGAACTGCGTGCAGAGTTCAGTAATCATTTTGTTGTTTAGATTCGTGCCATTGTCAGTGATGATCCTTTCGGGGATGCCGTACCGACAAATGAGATTGTGCTTGATAAACCTGGCTACCACATTCTTGGTGACAGAAGCATATGAAGCTGCCTCTACCCACTTTGTGAAGTAGTCAATAGCGACCAGGATAAAGCGATGTCCGTTGGAAGCAGTAGGTTTGATTTCTCCAATCATATCAATACCCCACATTGCGAAAGGCCAAGGAGCCGTCAGAACGTTTAATGGAACTGGAGGTACATGCACTTTGTCGGCATATATCTGGCATTTGTGACAAGTTTTGGAATGATGATGGCAATCTGTCTCCATGGTAGACCAGTAGTAACCTGCTCTCAAGATCTTTTTAGCCATTGTATGTCCGTTGGAATGAGTACCGAAGGTACCATTGTGTATGTCTTCCATGATTTGTTCTGCTTCCTTCTTGTTTACGCAACGAAGTAAAGTCGAGTCATGGTTGCGTTTGTACAAAGTTCCATTGCTTAGGAAGAATTTGGAGGCAAATCTCCTTAGAAACTTTCTGTCGTTAATAGATGCCCCTTCAGGGTACTCCTGGGTTTCGAGATACCTTTGTATTTCATGGAACCATGATTTGTCTTCCATTTGTTTGGTATCGATCTCATTGCAATAGGCTGGTTCGTCTTGCCTGTAAATGGTGATCATAGGAGCTTCGTCGTCCCAATTGACTTTGAACATGGATGACATGGTAGCTAAGGCATCAGCTAGTTGATTTTCTTCGCGTGGGATGTGTTCGAAAGTGATCTCCTCGAAGTAAGGAATCAAACTCAACACATGTCCTTTGTATGGAATTAGATTTGGGTGCTTTGTGTCCCATTCCCCTTTGACTTGGTAGATTACCAAGGCCGAGTCTCCGTAGACTTCAAGGAATTTGATTTTTAGATCAATTGCAGCTTTGAGACCCAGAATGCATGCTTCGTATTCGGCTATATTGTTGGTGCAATTGAAACACAATCTGGCGGTGAAGGGTGTATGACCTCCTGTGGGGGAAATGATCACAGCTCCGATGCCATTGCCGAGCGCATTAGAAGCTCCGTCAAAAACCATAGTCCATCGGGATCCTGGTTGTTTGTAGTCATTGACTAGCATAATGTCTTCGTCTGGGAAGTCAAAGTTCAATGCCTGATAACCATCTACTGCTTGATGAGCTAAATGATCAGCTACCACACTTCCTTTGATTGCTTTTTGCGAAGTGTATTGAATGTCATATTCTGTTAGGATCATTTGCCATCTTGCAATCCTTCCAGAGAGAGCAGGTTTTTCGAACACGTATTTGATTGGATCCATCTTGGAGATCAGGAAAGTGGTGTGATTTAGCATATACTGTCTTAGTCGGCGAGCCGCCCATGCTAAGGCACAGCAAGTTTTTTCGAGTAGTGAGTATCTTGTTTCACAATCGGTAAACTTTTTGCTAAGATAGTAGATTGCGTGCTCCTTTCGACCGGAATCGTCATGTTGTCCGAGTACACACCCCATTGAATCTTCTAACACAGTTAGGTACATTATCAGAGGTCTGCCTTCCACAGGAGGTAACAAGATTGGCGGTTTTTGAAGGTATTCTTTGATTTTATCAAAGGCTAACTGGCATTTGTCATTCCATCTTTCCACTTGATCTTTCTTCAGTAATTTGAAGATTGGCACACAAGTAGGAGTCATATGGGCAATGAATCTGGCTATGTAGTTTAGACGTCCCAAGAATCCTCTGACTTGTTTCTCGGTACGGGGTATAGGCATTTCTTGAATGGCTTTGACCTTGGCAGGATCAACCTCAATACCTTTACTGCTGACGATGAAACCTAAGAGTTTACCGGATCTTACTCCAAAGGTACACTTGTTCGGGTTCAGTCGCAATCTGTATTTCTTGAGTCTGTCAAACAGCTTGTGTAAATGACTCAAATGTTCTTCTTCGGTGTTGGATTTTGCGATCATGTCATCGACATACACCTCTATTTCCTGATGAATCATATCATGAAATAGTGTTACCATTGCTCGTTGGTAGGTAGCTCCAGCATTTTTTAGACCAAAGGGCATTACTTTGTAACAAAAGGTTCCCCAGGGAGTTGTGAAGGTTGTTTTTTCCATGTCTTCGGGTGCCATCTTGATTTGATTGTACCCTGAGAATCCGTCCATAAAGGAGAATACCTTGCATTGTGCGGTATTGTCAACTAGTACATCGATGTGCGGTAAAGGGAAATCATCTTTAGGGCTTGCCCGGTTCAGATCTCTGTAGTCTACACACATTCTGACTTTCCCGTCTTTTTTGGGTACAGGCACGATGTTAGCTATCCAAGGAGGATAACTTACAACTTTTAGGAATCCGGCATTGAATTGTTTTTCAACCTCGTCTTTGATCTTTTTTGACATATCAGGCTTACTCCTTCGCAGTCTCTGTTTGACCGGAGTGCTTCCTTCTTTGATTGGCAGGCGATGAACTACAATGTCCGTGTCAAGGCCAGGCATATCTTGATAAGACCAGGCGAATATCTCGGCGTAGTCTTGCAACAATTGAATCAGTCTTTGCTTGACACTGTTTTCTAAGTCAGCCCCAATTCTGACCTCTTTCTTTTCTTCGTCACTGCCCAAGTTGATGACCTCAATCGGCTCCTCATGAGGCTGTATGGCTTTTTCTTCTTGTTCTAGAAGTCTTGCAATTTCTCTTGGCACTTCACAATCTTCCTCACTTTCGTCCTCAGTTTGGTAGATCGGATTTTCAAAGTCATGACGGGCAATAGCAGAGTCGTTATTGACTGGATCCAGCGTGTATGTGAATCTGCATGGTAGATATGTGAGTGTGTATGAAGAGAAAAACATAGCTATTTGAAAGCGAATAAAGAAAGAAAAAGGATCACAAAATTTTGAACATGCACGCATCCCATGATTTTATTGAATGCACATAATCATGATATGACAAACCCTTTTTATAGAAGGACCGTTGTGCCAAGGCACACGGCTTTCAAGCTCATGGTTCGATTGTTCAGGATCCACTTTTATCTTTGCACAATATACACAAAGAAAACAGGAAATGGCATTTACTCCTGATCAAAGGAGATCACATCCTCTGCTTTCCAGTTGTTCAATCCACCGTTGTTAGCAGGGAGCACCCAGCTGTTCCAGTTGCAGTTGTTCTTTTCGTCTTCCGTAGCATTGATTCCGCTAGTGGGAAAATGCGTAGGTAATTCCTCAGGATAAGTTGGATGATTTGTTGGATATGAGAATCCAGGTGGAGGTCCCTCTATTGGCTGAGCGAGATGCTCGATAAGGCCGTCCCATGCAGTAGGAATGATGTTTTGAATAGAGACTTGTGCATCCTGATAAGGAGTGTACTGTGACAGAAAATAACCTTCGTTGTTTGGCATCTTCCTGGCTTCTTCAAGAGCGAAGTTGTCGTCGTACTGTTCGTCCCATCCAGTCGGGACAATGTCTTTGATGGGAGTTGAAAAGCTCGGAGGAGCGGAATATTTCACCATATAGTCGTATTTGCCGCTGGGTTCTCCTAGCGTGTCCCATACTTCTTTGGGTGGATTTTGATATTGCTGAGTGACGGGACTTGTGATACTTCCGTCATTTTGATTACCCTCTTCTGTTGGAGTAAGATCTTCCAGAGCAATGTAAGAATTTTGAGGTGTGATATACTGGTAGTTGTAACCGTCATTTGGTCCTCCCACAGCATCCCACATTCCCATGGTAATGGGTGGAATTTCGTCTGGATATGGCTGAATGATGTGGTTCAAGTATGTTCCTTCATCATCAATGGCGTTTACTTCTTGGCTGGCGAAGTGTGATATTAACCCTTCAGAGCGAGGATTTTGATCATTCTTTTGATTTTCACCATTATAGCCCAGACCTAGCTTGTCGGACTTGTAGGATATATCAGGGAGTTGTCCCCATACTGTGCGATCACCCTGTTCAATCATGGCTTTGGCATCTTTGAGAGAAGCCATAGTTGTAGCTGGAGTAGCAGGAATATGCTTGGTGGTAGAGATATCTGGAGATACAACCTCAAAAGCTTGATACGGAGTTTCGATGGATTCGCCCTCCATCTCAACATACTTGTCGTTGCTCAAGTGACTGACCATATATTCTTCTTCGCCATAGACTGTGACAACCTTTCCTTTTACTG